>NW_026111590.1:395000-474927 GCF_024679095.1 Eriocheir sinensis | reverse complement strand
CACACCACCCCTCCCCCCCCTACTCTGGCCCATACGAAGTCATCCAAAGAAAGAAGAAAGCTTTCCTACTACGTATAAAAGGTAGTGACGACTGGGTCTCCATCGACCGACTCAAGCCAGCATACCTTCGAGACGACGACCCCCCTCCTGTACGACTCTCCAGGGCGGGCTGTCCCCTCTCACGCGCAACGGGACGTTTTCGCTTAAGGGGGAGTATTGTGGCGGCCTTCGGCGCAAACCCAATCACGAGGCGCGGGACGGGAGTCTCAGCGCTAGATCCAAGACGGCTGGCAGCGAATACTCACGAGGCGCGGAGTGGCAGCCACGCTGGTAGCCGATTGGCTGTGGAACTGTGCTTGATCCTGTAGCGCCCTATAAATAACTGTGTCTCTAGCTAATAAACCATTCTACATTCCTGTACTTGCCTTTCACACTTGCTCCCCATGCCCGCCCTGCAGCTGCCTTATCCTTGCACTACTTAATGAGTGGCTTTCATAAATGTTGCCTGGCACATGTACACTTATTTATTCTCACCTTTGACCTTCCATGCCCAGGGTTTGTTGTAATGTGGGAAATATAAACCAGAATTCTAATACCTTGCTTTACATGTTCAAGTAAACTATTACAATTATTTGAGTGCATGTGTTTGCCTTGCTTTTCGTCGATCGTCCCCTGTTTGTGAGTGCCGCAACGCGTCTGATTTTTCACCGTGCATTTTGTCGATAAATATAAGAATAAACACGGAGGTTCAAGCAGATTGACTGGCAAATCCTGTAACATTCGCAGGGGACTACAGGAGCGGAGGCGAAGGTAAAAAGAAATGTTAGACGGATCAGCTTAGCAACACTTCACCGACAGCATTTTTTTATCTATTATTGTTTTACTGAACTGTGTGTGTGTGTGTGTGTGTGTGTGTGTGTGTGTGTGTGTGTGTGTGTGTGTGTGTGTGTGTGTGTGTGTGTGTGTGTGTGTCTACACGTCCAATACTCCGGCCAATCACCACACACGCCGCTGAACATGGAAATATACACGTGACAGTCGCTGGACACGTACACGTTCACATGTGCACCGAAATACTGCATGTATATGTGCCTATGCGATATCCGCAGCTAATTACCGTCTGCCAATTAGCGTCGGTTCATCAGACTCTTTATTAGCTTCATGTTTGACCTGACCCGCCTCCAGGATCGGTAAACGTGACCCGACTCCTGATTCTTGTCATAGAAACGTAACTCGAATATTCCATTATGATGTGGAGCGTGGCCGCCAACCTTCCAGAGGAAGAGTAACTCACCTGACTACCTTTTCACCGTACGGCGACTCCACCTGGCCGCCTTTTTATGCCATATGAACGTGACCCAGCTAACTAAATAAGCCTTTGAGGCACGTGATCTGATGTCCCATCCTTGTTAACAACGTACTCTATATTCTTAGATAAGATACATGAGTACTGCTCACAAACGTGAATGGTAACATGACTTGACAACCTCTTTCCATCATGAGGACGTGATCTAACTTCTCGTTAAGGTCACGGAAGCCCTGACCTGCCCGTTGAAGTCATGAGGAACTTGTCGTGAGAAGACGCGATGCCAAAGCTTTCCTGTGTTGACGTGACGCAGATGAGACAAGTCCATGAGCGTTGACTTAGAATTGACTGTTTGGATGCGCTTGGGAGTGATAACACACACACACACACACACACACACACACACACAAACACCCACACCCACAGCTATTAACCCGTAACATTTAACCTTTCACTCATAACCTTTTGACCCGCGAACATTAAGCGTTTCTCTCCATATTCCTGCCTCTCCACCCACTTGTGTGACACGTGACCTCTGACCCTCGACTCGACTGCCCTTTAATTTTTTAGTCTAAATGTTTATCGTTCTTTTAATTGTTAGACTCTTTCTTTCTTTCACTTTTGACCTTAAACTGGAGCTTGTGAACCTATGATTTTAACGCTAGTTAATGTTGACTAAAATATCTAATAATTCAACGTTTTGATCGTTGTAATTATTGACATTCTGTCCTTGACACTAAACTCTCGGCCTTTGCTTCGACCCTTCTTACTGAGCTACGTTTTATATTAACACAGGCTGTTTATTTCAACTTTAAAATTCACTGAGCTCGACTAAACCAATTTTTTTTCAACTCGAATTCTAACCTTTGACATTGACGTGATTTGTTATCCTTTTTTACCCTTTGTTATCCTTTGTTATTTGCTATCAGTGACCGTCTGTGTTTATTCACTAGGGATCTGACCTTTCACCGCCGGCATGTTGGCGCGAAACTTTCTTAATTATTGCCCATCAACCTCCCTCGACTGCTGCATCTTAATCTCTAACACGGGATCATCCCAACAGGAGCAAATGCTAAATTATTCCCCCTCATGTTTGACGCTCTGAAAATTGCTGACACAGAATAATCTTATGCTTTACTAATATATTCAGTAATTTTAGTTATGTATTTCTAATGTTGAAGCTTTGCCAAAGAGAACAAGTATTTCCTCGAGACTCACCGGTACACCCAATGGACCAAGGCAATCCTTTCAAGTTCGACATGTGATCATTAACCACTGAATAATCCTTTTGATAATTTGGTATTGACTACATAATTATAACCATAACCTGTTTACGTATTAACCTTTGACCAACGCAGCGCTTTTAATCAGTAACTAATATTTTTATCCAGTCACCATACGTGCGCTGCCTCCCTTCACTCGATCATCACGGGTGGAGATAATCACGTATTTCCTCTGATACTTGAAGGTTTCGAAAACGTTGCCTTAAAGTTTAGTATCCAGCTCTCCCTTTTCTCTATAATTTTTCGCATGATATTATGTGATAGTTTTATTTAGGAACGAAAAGTTTGCCTACGAAAAATCATTTTGTTAAACAACCTGAGTTTATTTAGAAAATGGTGAACGATGGATGCTTGGCTTAAATACAAAGAAGAATTTATAATAAAAATGAAGTTCTACAGAAAAATCTACATTAAAACAAAATGAGCGGCGGGATTTATTAAGAGCACGGGTTATTCACATTTGGGGGCGATCATCTGTTACATGTATGTGTGGGAATCCTGCAAAACAGGGTAAGCACTCTTAAAGGCGAGGTATCCGCCTGCACGCACTCCTATTGAAGTTAAGCTCCTTCTGGTCTTTTGAGTGAACTACAGTGGGATTAGCGAAGACTTTCTTAAGCCCGCAGCTCAGGTGGAAGGATCATCCCCTGTTGTTTTCACCTGCATCATATCTTAGAGAGAGAGAGAGAGAGAGAGAGAGAGAGAGAGAGAGAGAGAGAGAGAGAGAGAGAGAGAGAGAGAGAGAGAGAGAGAGAGAGAGAGAGAGAGAGAGAGAGACCGACCAACCGACAGACAGACAGACAGACAGACAGAGGGACGAACTGTTTTTAGACCTGAAAACGCATCCGCCGTCACTTTTCGAGAACATTTTTTTTCCTCTCTCACTCGGCCCAGTATCATTTTTTTTACGAGAGGTTTGTGTGTGTGTGTGTGTGTGTGTGTGTGTGTGTGTGTGTGTGTGTGTGTTTGTCCTTCCATTTTCAAGAGCTCTGGACTGGTCTCGTTCATAATCCGTTCATATTTCATTCTGATCTTTTACTTCGCCAAACAGTTGCTATTATATTATATTCTATTCTATTATATTCTGTTATCCCCTCACTTTTACTTCCTCGACTCTGAGCTTCATTGAACGGTTAATCTCTTTACAGAAAAAAAAGGAAAGCAAACTGTGATTATGATGTTAGTGTTATTTCAAACTATATACATACTCGTAATTACTGTTCTGTTCCCACCTTGACTTCACCTTTAGAGTACATTCATCATCGTGTCTTTTTTGGTGTTATGTATTCAGCGTTAGACTAATTGTTTCCCCCACAGCTGTTATCTGAGCGTCATTGCCACTCCACCTCGGCGCGCTCTGTAAATATCGTCGCTCGCCTCTCACGTCACTCCGCCGCGGGGCCGTGCCGGGAGGGGAGCTGTCAGTGTCGTCACCTGCATCAGCCTTCCCCGTTCTCATCAACTCACTCATCTAAATCATGCCTCGACTCTTCATCCTCTTTTTATCTTGTTCCTGGTCTGTATTTTTTTCTTTTCTTTTTCTTGGTATTTTCATTTATTATCATTATTATTATTGTTGTTATTATCGTTATTATTATTTCTATTACTATTATCGTCCTTCCACCTCCTCCTCCTCTTCCTCCTTCTCCTCTTCCTCCTTCTCCTCTCCCTGCTCCTCCTCCTCCTCCTCCTAATCCTCCTCCTACTCCTCCTCCTCCTCCTCCTCCTCCTCCTCCTCCTCGTCCTCCTCTACCGCTGAAACTGGCAGCCATGTAACCCCGTAAATGAAGGAGACATCTTCAAAACTTATTATAATCAACGGGGGTTCAGTGGGTCTGCCGCACCAGCTAAGACGGAGCTGATGAGGCGTGAGGCAGGTGTAGGCAGCCAGGGGAGGAAGGACAGGTGATTATCTTTGTCCCTTGAGTGGAACAGGAGGCTCAGCATATTAAGCAGTAAGCGACATACGTTTTGTATTGATCATTTTCATGTTTTAAAGAAAAATAAAATGAGAGGATAGTTTTCAGAATTTAGTTTTCTGAAGTTCATTTTCCGTGGATCACGAGAGTAGTTGCAAATGACGCCTTCCTTGTCAGCGTACATGCTCCTGAAGTTGTACTCAAAACATTTTTTATTGCCGAAAGGCAAATCCTGCTTTTTGTTCTGCACAAACGCGGCAACCTGTAATTCTTTTCTTGTTCTGAGCCGAGATTTCGAGACTTAACTTTCGTAGCACCAAATTCCTTAATCACCCACAAAAAAGACTTTCGGGAATGGCAGCGGTAATCTTTTTAGACTTTTTATCACGAGGAACAAAACAGAGAAAAGTTTTCCAAACTTTAGACTCAAAATATAATTTACAAAAAAATCTAAATATTATTTCGACATTTATAAATATTGTTCAGTTTTCTTAAGGCAGGCACGTTATGCTTTATTTATTTACTCTAGCTTACTAGCATCTCAGTATTATAATGCACTGTATGACCTTCCATCTCGTCGCCTCCAATGCAACGCGCGTACGAAATTCGCTTTTCATTTACTTTACCTAGTAAAAATACCTCCTATCACTGTCAAAACCTTCTCCTTCATCTTCAGAAGCAAGATATCTGAGAAGGTCAGACAACGTACCCTTGCATTATCATTTACATACTTCACCCACAGTTGGCAAGGAGTCAGCTCGGGAGCGAAAAAGTTTTTTAACACGCCCAAGGAAGCATGTCTAAAAGGCTATTCTATATCAGACGCGAGCGACTTCCCTTCTCCCAGCTGTCCTCCTTTCATTCTTCTTCTTCATTCCCAGGCCCTGTTGCCTCGAGTTTTCACATACGGCAGTTATTTTTTTTCATATCCTGAGTCTGCGATGTATACGATAAAATAATGACAGTTTGATATCGATGTTCTTTCCACGGTCATTGTTGATTCCCCCTCACACACACACACACACACACACACACACACACGCACGCACGCACGCACGCACGCACCCACCCACCCACACACACACACACACACACACACACACACACACACACACACACACACACACACACACACATATCCCAGCCCAACAGAACACAACTCTTTTACGGACTCTGAACAATTGCTTCAGAAACTTCAGCTATTTTCCCCCTCCTACAAAATTAAATTCCCTGCCTCAAATCCTCTCTGTCGTGAATAGATTAAAGGGGAAAAAATTTATGGAAACTTTTGTTCAGCTAGACGATACGATTTTCTTTTCTTTTTTTATAATCCCAATACAACACATGGCTTTTTCTTACCTGCGTCCGGACGTGTTTCTAATTGATTCCAGGTGGGGAGGTTTTCAGTCATGGCTTTGCGAGGTCTCACGTAAAGACTATGATCGGTATTTATAACTATGAAGACTTCTTTACCGCGTGCATGGCTAAAAGGTTTTGTGCAAGTGAATGTGTGTGTGTGTGTGTATGTGTGTGTGTGTGTGTGTGTGTGTGTGTGAGTGTGCGTGTGTGTGTGTGTTTCATCTTATGTGTATTTATTTGATGGTTTCGTCGGAGTACTTTGACTTATCCATTCGTCCCTGAACTCCTATATGTGCAATTACTGCAGCAAGGAAAACAAGCAAAAAGCCAAAGACAGACAAATCCAGACAGATAGAAGGACGAATAAATAGACAGACGAACGAATACTATAAACTTTGAGAAGAAATCATTTGGATGAAATAAATAAAAAAGTAATAAGTTTATCATTTATTTCCATTAGAAGCTAGAGGTAATAGTTTCATTTATTTTTTGCATTTATTGACAAAGAGACAAAGAGAAACGTGAAGTGGTGAAGTCGTTAACAGAAGGCGCTGAAGGCAAAGACAGACAGACAGATAGACGGATGGACTGACAAACAGACTAAGGAACACACAGTCAGCTTTGCACCGGATGTCGGGTACTCTGGGAGGGAATGAAAGTACTCACACATGTATTTGGCTTTTAATGCTAACCAAAATACATGAAAGCGAAGTAATAAGATACTCAGTGACAAAGAAAAAAAATATGAGCACTGTCTGAGGGGACGAGTGTGGCCGTTAGTGTGTTTATGAAGGTTTTAATACACCAAAAATATATAGGACGATACGCACTGGGGAGAAGAAAATCTGGACACTAATTGATTGAATGTTATGAGTTGCGTCGCATAATAGAAGGATACACAATGAGAGATAAAATATTGACACCATGATTGTTTGTTTTCAGATGCGTATTTTCTTTAAACGACGCCAAAACATGAGGGTAAACAATAGAAGGGAGATCCACAACAAGACGGTACACATTTCTAAGCACTGTGATTGGGTGATATTTCCCAGATGTGTGTTGTCCTTAATGAAAACTAAAACAGTACAAGGTTGACAATAGGAGGTAGACACATAGCAACACAGGACACATTTGTACGCTACGCAGGTTAGTCACAAGGGGACAGACAGTGTTGGTGGCAGTGTAGTGAACGGAGTGGTGGTAGTGTCGTTTAGGTTTACGGGCGTGTTGTCAGAGTGGACGGGCAGGCTGTGTTGCACTAGACGTAACATGGGAAAGGCAGAGTGTTGGCGGGATGACAGCGAACCAAGTGGTGTTGTCGGTTTGGTGTCGCTAAAGGAAAGTTATACCGCGTAAAAAAATTAAAAGGTAGGCAGGACAGGTCATCTCCAAGGGGCTGAATTAAAAATGAGCAGGTAAACGATGAGAGGAGGAGGGCGGAGAGCGAACCAACTGGGCTTTTTTTTTTTTTTTTTTTTTTTTTACAGCTAAGGAGACAGCACAAGGGCACAAAAAAAGGAAACAACAATAAAAAAAAGCTATGTAATAATTGTTTTTTCAGCTTATAATTACTTGTCTATCTCTACTCATGCACCATAACATTAAAAGACAGCCTGAAGGTCATTATAGTGTTGTTTGTGCAGCGCTGACTCGTAAAGGAAGGTGTGGGGGAGGGTGTGAGTATATAGTAAAGAGTTGATAAAGTTATGTCGAGTGAATGATAAAAAAGGAAAGGTGTACAGGTGGGCGGGTCATCTTGAAGGGGCTGAATGGTGAATGATCAAGCTTACGAGATAAAGCAGCACGTAGGTGGAAAGGTGGATTAGAACGGAAGATAATAACACAGATGAACAGAAGGAATTACGTGGGTGGTGCGGACAGAGGAATCGATGCCTGGAAAAAGTGTTGCCAAGTGCTGAAGAAAAAAAAAGTGACGGTATATTAAGTAAAAGGGTAGAAGGAAAAATACTGTCACCGAGATGGATTGAGTGGGCTAATACAGCTGATTGGGATGTGAGGTGAGCGTAAGCCCTATTAATTAAAGGTGAGGTGGCATAACGGACGTACACACACACACACACACACACACACACACACACACACACACACACACACACACACACACACACAGGAATTTACTGACACAACTTTTAATGGAAATAGGCAAGGAAATGGGTGAAGGAACAGAGAGAGAGAGAGAGAGAGAGAGAGAGAGAGAGAGAGAGAGAGAGAGAGAGAGAGAGAGAGAGAGAGAGAGAGAGTCTGTAATCTATCAATCATGTATGCAGGAAATTAGGCAGCTCAAGGGCTTAATAAAAAAAAAGTGTAGAGAAAAAAAAGTCGCTAAACGCTGGTTCTAAAAAGATAAAAGTGAAGAGTGGCCAAAAGGCAAATCAATTTCGGGTGGAGAGGTGTCTTGAATGCTTGGGTTGTCTCGTGTATTTCGTCTTCCTGTATGATTTTTTTTTTTTCGTAGAATGCAATTTCAGGCATAAATCGGTTCTTCCTGCAAGTCATTTCCCAAGCGTCCTGCCGCACTAACATCGTCTTATCTGCGAGTGTCGAGTTTCATATCCTCGAGCTGTAAATTAATCTTCCGAGATGATGAATCTGACTGACACCGATCTCGTTTTCGTGGATTACGAATACCTCGGTGTTAATTACACTCGCATTTGATACCCACCTTTTTCATTTTCGTTTTCATATTTAATTTCATGCTTCCATTACCAACAATGCAGAACTGTTAGGGTGGTTTTAAAAGTGAATTTATTGCGAATAACCTTTTAATCGCGTTTTGATAGTCTTGATCCCCGATGATTTAGTTACACGACGAGCAGGGAAGAGGTCACAGCAAGGAATTAAAGGGTTTGGCAAGAAAGAGAGCAGGGCGGTTTGAGTTAAAGATCAAAGAGAATGGGAAGGGAGAGGGGAGAGGGATAAAAACGACCAGGAAAACAATGCAAACGGATTAACTGCAAGAACAATTGAATTACTGAGGAGAGGAGAGGATAAATGTCATAATACTTACTTATATAGCATTGCGTTGTATTTATATTCTCTTGATCTGAGCGTACTGTGCGGTATTCGGGCGTGCGGTGAGGGAAGCGCCGTTCACTTCCCTTCACTAGGCGAGGAAAACAGAGGGGCGGAAAACAGTTCAGTGTGGCATGATAAACAAACTCATTAACAGGCTGCAGGCGAGGGAATGGGAACTGATGGGGTACAGATAACCGCAAATAGGGAGAGACAGAATTTTTCCATTATGTGTGTGTGCGTGTGCGTGTGTGTGCGTGTGTGCAGGTACAGAGCGCGGCAGGAACACAGCAGGAAGTAATATTTTATCTCGCTGGCTTTGCTCCCGTTTGCCGTGTTGTCTCTGGCCTAATGAAAGCGGCAGAATCTCTCTCTTCACATTCATCACGTCCTCCCCGCACACAGCGCTGCTCTTGCCCTGGGGGTGTACACAAGGGGGGCGGGGCGGGGGGCGGCCTGAGATCACCCTATGAACAGTAGAATCTCGCCGTCCTCCTCATCCATCACGCCCTCCATGCAAACACTAGCCGGCTATTGCCCGAGGGAAGGTGTGCAGAAGCGGGAGAGGTTGTTAGCTGATGGGGATAGCCTGGGCGAGACTGGAGGCGGTTTGGGACGTGATAGGGGTGTTCTGGGTTGTTTGGGTATTGGCTGGGATCACCGTATCTTCATGGAGTATTAGTGACCCGTTGCTCCGTACCCGCTAGACTTGGGTCCATATTTTCAAACATTTCGTGACTCACACACCCACATTTGATAAGGCTTGTGCTAATTTTCATGGCTAGCTTTATGAGCCTTGCGATAGTTGGACACGAATTCTGTACCATGAATGTGAAAACACCCCTGCGAACCCGGCTAATCTCCCTTATTCCCCTTACAAATATTTATTATAAGAGTCTGAAAATGCATGTCTTTTTGTTAGAGTTGCCCACGGACACCCATGCCAAAAATAGCTACGTAACCCGCGATTGCCAAATATTTCCCGGCGTAACCAGCGACCTTGACAATCGTCGGGCGCGCAGTGACTATCCGCGAGGCTCAGGGCGGCCCGGCGTGCCGTCCTCACTGACCCGATAGAAGCTTCTCTCTAGGCTCAGCGACGCTTTTACGCCGAGCATCACTTTATGGAAATGGCTTTGTTTTGCTGCTGGAACTGAGCGTCACGCGAAATACCCCGCCTGCCTGGCAACGTGCTCCTGAATATATGTGTGTAATAGCATGGAGGCCTCGGCGAATGCATGCAGGGACGGGGAAAGGGGAGGGGACGGGTGAAGGGCAGGCACTTTTCGGTAACAGGGCAGTAGAATGGGGAAAAAAATCGAGAGGAATTGGAAGATAACGAATGTAGGCAAATACTGAAGAATCTGTGGATATCATAGTGAATAAACATCGAAGAAAAAAGACCAGAGTGCATGATTAGACAAAGGGAGTAGGCACAGGCCGATAGCAGGGCCGCGGAATATTCTTATATGATGCAAAGATAGAGAAGAAAATTTATGGGGGTTGATGAGTTGTTAGTAAAGAGAAAAAGAAAACAAGGCAAGAACAAACTATAGCGATTAACCCGGTAGCTGCGGGGATCATGTTTCTTAAAGGCCCCTCTAGGCGAGAAAAATGAGAAAAAAAATCATCACTCATACAAACCATTTCATAATATATATCAAAGCATTTGTGATCAGTTCATGCATCATCGATTTTTGGGGGTTTATATCATGGCACAAATTTGGCCCGTCACTGCTACACGGTAAAGCCACAAATTCGGCCCGTCGCTGCTACCGGGTTAATACGAATTATCTCGCTGAAAAACAAGGAATAAAGGATACTGACAAAACTGTGAACATGTATATTTTTTTCATATGTTATTGATAGCTTCCAACATCCACGGTGCTTTTCCGCGAATTAAATGAATTAGTTGTAGACGTAATGCTCGCGCGGGAGTGGTGCGGCGCTGAGTGTTGGAGTGTTGCGAGCCGTGTGTTGCGTGCTGGGAGTGGAGTGTCTGGTGCTGTATGCGTTAGGCTGAACGTCGCTGGGTGTCGTGATATGAAGATCGTGATACTTATTGATGGGTGTGTGTTGTGATTATTTGAATGTTCGGTACTGAAAGCTTTTGTGTTGCATTATGTGTGTGTGTGTGTTGTGCAGCTAGATGAGTTAGTCTGTTGCTTTGTTTGCTTGTATGTTTGTTGTGGTCGTTGGCTATTGTGCTGTGCTGTGTGTTACTTTGGCACATGGGTGTTTTTTATGTGTGTGTTTTGTGTAGTGTTGAGATTTGCTTGGCGTGTTGCTTTGTGGGATGAATCTGTGTTGATGGGTGTTGTATTGTGTTGTGTTGTGTTGTGTTGTGGTCAGTATGAGTGTGTCGAATTTTGTTCTGTTTTTGGTATTGGCCGATGGAAATTGTGTATAGGATGTATTTTTCTGTGTTCTGTTTCGAGCGTTGTATTGGATGTAGTATTAGTATAGTTATTGTTCTTATTATTTTTGTTATTATTATTATTATTATTATTATTATTATTATTATTATTATTATTATTATTATTATTATTTGTAGTAATAGTACAGTAGTAGTAGTAGTAGTAGTAGTAGAAGCAGCAGTTATAGATAAAGCAGTAAAAGTGTTAGTGGCTATGTTATTATTTTTTATTAATATTATTACTGTTGTTATTGCCGACGTTGGTGTTGTCGTCATCACCATTAGTCGTGTTTTTGTTTACGAGCATTTAGCCATTTTACGGTTTTGTATAAAAGTGTGCGAGGCGCCGCCCATTCCGTGCAAGCGCAACAGCATTGTAAAAAACTTAATGCTGTTGCAAACAATAATAGTCTATTGTGACTTTTTTTTTTTTCCATGGAAATTCATTTCTACATTTGCCGAGAGGGTGTGAATATTGAAGTAAATCATATTGTGCGCCTAAATGTATGAATTATTGCACTTAGTATGTTTTAGGGAAATATATATTGCATGATAAAGAGGAAAATAGCAAAAAACTTGATCATGAAAAAAAAATATGGAATTGAAAGCAAGACAAGAACAGCGGTTAAGTAAACAGATTTTTAAGAGTTTATTTGATTTTTTTTTTTTTTTTTATGCTTGGGTGAAATAAGATTTTCTCGTCTCAAGCGACATGTCCAAGTGAGGCTACGAACACCATGCCATGAACCTGACGAGTGAGTGCCGAGGCGTGCGGCAGAGAAGGACAAAAGAAACATACTGCAGGAAGTGTTACGAAGGATAGAAATAGACCCTTTCCTGCTCCCTCTCCTTCATTTTTTTTTATCCAGCCTCGATTTTTTTATAGTACTTGGAAAGGTCATCATCAATATCTAATGACAGTTTTTTTTACAAGTAATGAGAATAACAAGTAGGCTATCAAAAAAATACAAAAAGGATGTTAAAGATTGCATGTAAGCGTACGTACTTCTTATGCACTTTTTAACCCCCGATTTTGTGCATTTTTCTGCGTAAAAAAAGCAAGTAATTAAAGTACGTGAAGGAGGACGTACTTTTCACGTAATTTTCGCACCTTTTTTGACACTTTGCGTATTTGAGTAGGTATGTAAAAGATGTTGGTATTCTTTTTCGTTCTTATTAACGCTCTACGTGTTGTTTTGCGTAAAAATGTATGTAAGAAATTAAGTACTTTTACGAACTTTCAGCGCCCTCTTTAAAGTACTTTTGTCGTAGAAGAGTACTTGGAAAATACGTAGCCTTCTATTCTACGTACTTTTACTTTACGCGATGAAATAGGTAAAGAGGGCGTTAGTAAGTACGTAAAAATAGTAAGTACTTATTTTGCGTAGTTACTCACGTACTTTTCAACTCAAAATACGTCAAATTGGGGATACTTATACATATAATTATTTTTCGAGCAAGAAATTATTATATAAGTAGATTAGTATGTGTGTGTGTGTGTGTGTGTGTGTGTGTGTGTGTGTGTGTGTGTGTGTGTGTACCCTGTCCACCCATAAGGTAAACAAGCAGAGGTCTTCAACGTTTGTTTGTTGAGTAAAGGTTTGTTTAACATCGGGAAGACCTTTATGTACACACACACACACACACACACACACACACACACACACACACACACACACACACACACACACACACACACACACACACACACACACACACACACACACACACACATTGCATCCTTCTCTGTATCCATCCGAGTGGTCTTTGAAGTAAAAACAGTATTGCTCGGGACGGTAGAGGTTATAATTGTTGTTGTTGTGGTGATAATGATTGTGGTGATGGTGGTGATGATGATGGTGGTGGTGGTGGAGGTGGTAGTGGTGGTGGCGGCGGTGGTTGGTGGCTTTAGGTGCAGTGGTGGTGGTGGTGGTGGTGCTCCTTGGTGGTGGTGGTGGTGGCGGTGGCTGGCGTCTTTCTGTGAATCGTCAGCTTATCCAAAAAGAAACGGGTGATCCAGAGAACCTCAAAGGAAGGGAACCCGCGCTCCAGAATTATTCCTTTTGAAGTCCCATTACCCAATAAAAAGCAAACCCACGCCCTTCCCGTTCCTCCAACTCTTCGTCGTCTCCATAACTCGCCTCCGTCCTTAGTTCTCCCTTCCTTGCTCCTCCCACGCCGCTCCTTCCCCTCCATTTCCTCGCCTACATGCCTCCTCTTATTCTTTATTTCTTTCATTCTGCAGTTTGTTTGTTTTTTCCTTTCTTTTCTTTAGTTCTTTTTTCTTGCATGTCTTTCTTTCCTTAGTAATTTCTTCTTTCATTTTCTTTAGTCCTTTTTTCTTTCATTTCTTTCTTCCCTTAGTCCTTTCTTTCATTTTTTTTCTTTCCTTAATCCTGTCTTCTTTCATTTCTTTTTTTTTCTTTAGGCCTTTCTTCTTTCATTTCTTTTTTTTCTTAGTCCTTTCTTCTTTCATTTTCTTTTTTCCTTAATCCTTTCTTCTTTCATCTCACTTTTTTTTTCTCTAGGCCTTTCTTTTTTTCATTTCTCTTCAGCCTTGTTTCTCCTTCCATAGTCTTCCCTTTGTTCCTCTACACCTCTTCATCTCTCTCTTCACCCCATGCTCCCTTTCGTCCTCCCATTTTCTTCTTGGTCTTTCTAGCATCGAATTTTCGCTTTTAAGTTTCATAGCCTCTCACCAACGTTATTTCTCCGACTCTATCCCGCTCTTAGTTCCCGTCCTCCTCATCCTCTCCTCCGCCCACTCACTCGTACCTTCCCCTCATTTTCTTCCTCTTATCATATCTAGCATGGAATCACTCCTCTTTGATCTTATATACGTAGCTTCCTTCCCAACCTTAATTATATCCGTCCTTGCTTCGTCATCTGTTCTGCTTCTTTCCGTGTCTACCCCCCCCCCTTTTCTCCTTTCTTTTTTTTCTCTTTACATAGAGTTACGGTACTTTAACTTCCACGTGCAACCTCTCCCGTCTTTCCCTCGTACGCTCCCTGTTCTCTTGTTTGTGATACTTTGCCACGCTCACTACGACCAACATTGCCCTTATGATCCGCAGTTTCTGATTTCTAGCGTCGACTACGGTTCATATATTTCACCGACACAACGCCCTCGTATCTCCATTACTTTACACACACACACACACACACACACACACACCTCGTATCCTGTGTCTTGTTTTCTCTCTTTCTGTTTATATTCATCCTTTGCCTTACCTCTACCTCCATCTATCTTCCTTCAGTCCTTTATTCTCTGTCTCATCGTCTTCATCTCTCCACTTATAGGTTCTCTATCCTTCTCTCCATCCTCTGTTCCTACTCCTCCATTTCCCCTTCATTTACTTCTATATGTCTTTTTTTACTCTTTCCGTTTCCTCCATTCGTCTGTCTGCACTCCAATCTTCCTATAATCCTCTTAACATCCTCTTTTTTCTTTGTTGAATGTTTTATCTTCTTTATCGTTTTTGTTCCTTACTTTTCCTCATCTCCTCTTCTTCTCCCATTTGTCTATCTTCCTCTTTTCCTCTCTTACTTATTTTTTTACAGTTTCTCCATTTCTTTTCATTCAGTTCCTCTTCTTTTCCCCTTTACGCATCTTTCTTTACCTTTATCTCTTTTTTTTTTCTTCACTGTTTCTCGTTCTACTTCAATTCAGTTACGTTCCATCTTCCATTTCTTGATCTCGCTTCATTTTTTACTGTCTCCATTTTGTTCACTCTTGCCCTCTCCTCATCTTTTCCATTTTCGCGCCTTTCTTTACCTTTATTACTTTTCTTCAACGCTGTTTCTCGATCTCCACTTCAGTTCCAACACTTCTTCCATTCGTTGATCTCTCTTATTTAGTTCCACCCAACTCCTCTCCTCTTCTCTTCTACGCGTCTTCCTTTCTCTCCCTCTCTCCCTTCCAGCTTCTGCCTCACGCTTCACCGACGGTTTCCAGGCTGTGAGCGCGCCAGCCAGCCTCGTCCCGCCCTCCTCTGCCTACCTCAGTTTCTTTGTCGTATTGTCTCGGCAGCTTCAATGTGTAAACCCGAGCGTTTGACATTTATTCATCTTAAGCCTTTATTACGACGCGGTTTCCATTTGTTTCGCTTAACTGTTATGCCTTTGCGGTGGCGGTGATGTTTTTCTGTTTTCCTCGCTTGTTTTTTCTTCTTCTTTTGCCGTATTGTCCTGCTGACCCGGAAATAATTTGTTTTAACATTACTGATGCTACGGTGAGCCGTTGGAGGGGACGGAATTCAAGGAAATTTAATGTGTTCGTTAGTGTGTATGTGGGGGGGTAGTGAGAGAGAGAGAGAGAGAGAGAGAGAGAGAGAGAGAGAGAGAGAGAGAGAGAGAGAGAGAGAGAGAGAGAGAGAGAGAGAGAGAGAGAGAGAGAGAGTACACTTAGTAAGCAAACCAAGCAAGGGAAGTAGTCACCTTTAACGACCTCCGGTGAGTAAAATCCTTTGAATGATTATGAGACTCAAAAATCACCGTCTTGCTACTCTCCCGTCCGTGTAGTGGTAGATACTGATCCTGATGATGATGATGATGATGATGATGCCCCTTTGTTGTTACGGTTAATAATGGCAACAGTGTATCATTGAGTCCATTCCACCACACACAGTCCCCTCCACTCTTTGATCCCTTTCATTATGTAACTGTTAGTCCTTCTTTTACCTTGTTTTAATTCATTACTGTTTGTTGTAGTTTTAAAGAATAGTTTATTTAGTCTTTTATTCGGGCCACATGACCCTGCAGTTGCGGCGCCAAGATAAATGCCCCAATAATCAACATCATTAGGTAACTGTTATTAATCAGGCTTCCCCTTTTGTGTATTTCCCCTTCCAGCGTTCGTCCTCGTTTAAAGAGAGAGAATCGAGATAGCTTTGGATTTTGCAGAGGTCATGATACTTTGAGGTTTTCTATTTTATTTTCTTCTTCGTTATAGCGGTATATTTGTGGGCTTTTGTTTGATTTGGTTTTAGGCTCAAGCATCTATGGAATTAATTATGAATATTCGACTTTGGCAACATTTTTATTTCGTTGTACCGGCATATTCGTGGACATTGTTTTGTTTTCTGTTTAGCAAATTGTCTGTTTTCCTTTAGGGTATAAAAAAAACAACGTCCCTCATAAAAAAAATAACAATGTAGGTTGCCTAAAAAAATACGCATATGCGAATACACACACGGGCGAGCAGACTGGCATACAGACTGATGAACACACACACATACACACACACACACACACACACACACACACACACACACACACACACACACACACACACACACACACACACACACACACTGCTTGAAGGTTACCGTGTTATGTTCTATGTATGCCGCCTAGTGTCTGAGAGGAAGAGTGCGCGAAGCTTTCTGTTTTGAGTCCCACGGGGAGCGACCCAACATGCACCGCCAGGAAGCTGCTTACTCCCTCAAGGCATCTTCATCTCTTCCTCACTCTGCTTTATTCCTCCTCCTCCTCTTCCTCCGCCTCCTCCTCGCCGCTGCACTCCTTCCTCACCTCTTCCTCAATCCTATCAACGCAGCTTCCCCTCAGCTTCTCACTCTCTTCTTCATCTTTTCCTTCTTTCTTCATATCATTTTCTCCTCTTTTTTTTACCTCCACAGTTCTCCCCCATTCCTCCATTTTTCTCTAAGATTTCTAGTCTCGCTTTTACCCCTTCCCATTCTCTCCCTTTGGTCATTTCGTTCTATTTACATCACCTTTATCTTTCTTCCTTTTCTCCTCTCTTCCTTCTTTAGCTCACCCCTTCCCGTAGTCTCACATTCGTCTATTCACTCCCTCCTCTTCATCTCTGTAGCTTCTCCCCAATCCCTCATTTTCTCTCCTCTTTTCTGCTTTCCGTCCTTACCCAGTCCTCCCCTCAGTCCCTCCTGGATCTCTCTCCCTCGCCTGCCGGCCTCCCCACTCCCCCTCGCCCGCCTCCCCACGCCGCTTTCCGCAGACACAACCTGATCCTCGACGGGTAATAACTGCTCCCTCGCGGCCACTCGGAGGGAACGCCGGCTAATGGCTTCATTTCCTCGCGACACCGGAGTAGGAAGGGGTCAAGGGCGTGGCGGGAGCGTTGCTGGAGCTTGTGACCTTCCTTTATGAGCCACGCAACGCCTTCTTGAATTTCTCGGCCTTGCCTGCATCTTTTACTCCACCCAGAAGCAGCACGAGGTTAGAGGAGGTCAAGGGCGTGTAGGCAGACCGTTGACTTCTCTCGTTTGACACGTGCTAAGCCTCCACGTTGCCTCAGCTCTTTCATCTCTCCGCCGCACAAGAGGAAGGGCCAGCCATGGAGTTGTAACGTATTCCTTGAAACCACCCACAGAACCTCCCGACCAACGTTTCGGACCCAAAAACAGTTTTCACTCAGCTCCATCCCTTCTACGTGCGCGCCCCAAGTCAGACCTTCCCTCAGCCTCGGTGTCCTCAGATTCGTGCAGGATTTCCCATCCACACAAACCCTCCAGATCCCCACGCAGTCCTCATGCAGCACCATCCCTTTGACCCTCATCTCCCGTAATAGGAATGCGGCAGCAAAGGAGGACAGGATCAAGGGACTGAGGCGGCGAGGAAGTACCAGAACCGCGCACGTCTCCAACCCTCTGAGTCTCACGCGTCCTCATTATTTTCCTCTTCACCCCGCGCGGAACTGCACCGAGAAGACGAGGATCAAGGGGCCAAGACTGACCTCATCATGCACCCTCCACCGACCTCCTCATCCTTAGCCAGATCCCGCTCTCATACCACCAAGTTCTTCTCTCTTCTCTGCAGCTCTCTCTCTCTCTCTCTCTCACCACCTCACCCCATCCCAGCTTCCATTGCCGCCTTCTCTCTTCTTCACCTCCGACCTCCTCATTCTTAGCCAGATCCCGCTAGCTCTCACACCTCCACGTTCTTGTCTCCTCTGCAGCTTCCTTTCTCAGTCCTCCTCACCACATCCAGCCTCCTTTGCCAGCGCCGCCTCCTCCTCCTCCGCCCCAATCTCCTTCGCCACCTCCGCTCTCCTCCTTCCTCCGCCTCAGATTATTTTGCGGCCCTCTCTCTCCTCCATCATCTGGTAAGGAGGACTGCGGCAGGAGTGCGGCAAGACGCGGCCACACGCTGTAAGAGAGGATGTGTGGCCGCGAGGAGGGACTACAGTAATTGTTTGTCACGCCGCGCGGTGTGTCCCATGACTACCTGCTGGCCAACCCACCTGCCGGATTGAGAGAGAGAGAGAGAGAGAGAGAGAGAGAGAGAGAGAGAGAGAGAGAGAGAGAGAGAGAATTATGAAAAAAAACAGAGTGGATTTGTACATGCGTGTGATTTTTGTGAGATGAATAGATAGAGATACAAAAGGAGATTCAGAAAAAATATATATATTGAAAAAACAAATACTGGATGGAGAGAGGATTTGGACGTGTTTGTGGGTGATTTTTTAGATAGATGAATAGATAGATAGATAGGAAGATAGATAGATAGATAGATAGAGAAAGAGAGAGAGAGAGAGAGAGAGAGAGAGAGAGAGAGAGAGAGAGAGAGAGAGAGAGAGAGAGAGAGAGAGAGAGAGAGAGAGAGAGAGAGTGTTCACGCTATACTATTTTGCTTTATAACATATGACTGTATCAGATTTCAGTTAATGAGAGGCGAAGTTGAGAAGCAGGATTACACGCTGAATTATCGTCACGTGGTAGCCTTTCATCTCCTCCCTCCTTATATTACGTCCCTCCCCCCCTTCTCCCCCTCTCGGCCGACCCATACCACCCCTGCCTCCCACACACACGCGCTCACAGTTATATCGCCTCCCACCTTCTCTGTCTACTAAGAAAACCACGTGAACTAACATCCCACACAGTTTTCCTCTCCCCTTTACGTTTCCAAAGCACCTCCATATCATGTTTTCTATCTGGTCATCTCTACGACTCACCTTCACTTTAATGGTTATTCCGAGAGCTCAGAAAAAAGAGGAGACCGAGTAATCGCACCCAGAGGTTAAGAAAGAAAAAGAGCAAGAATAATATGAAAAAGTTGTGGAAGACGGGGAATGAGGGAAGGAAATGAGGTGAAAAGTAGTTCAAAAAATCTGTCATATGCTTCGTTTGCTCTTGAAAATTTAAAGAGAAAAGAAAACAAGTCAAATATGAATGTACCTCAGTCTAAACACACACACACACACACACACACACACACACACACACACACACACACACACACACACACACACACACACACACACACACACACACACACACACACACACACACACACACACACACACACACACACTAAGACACTCGCACCAGTCATCTCTCGTCTACATAATACTTCATATGTTTTTAATTTTCCACCCCAAGGTCCGCGTGTTTTATGGTTTCATTTAAGAGGTACGACAAGGAGGAGGAGGAGGAGGAGGATAACTCTTGGAGATATTTTCATTTTTAGTGGAAAGAACAAATGGAGGAGACATCAAGGGTCTTACGGGAAAATGGAAGTCATTCGCTACGGAGCCGCTGAAATGGAAGTGACAAAGGAGAGAGAGAGAGAGAGAGAGAGAGAGAGAGAGAGAGAGAGAGAGAGAGAGAGAGAGAGAGAGAGAGAGAGAGAGAGAGAGAGAGAGAGACCCGGAATATATCTCGCTTCCCCCAAGTTCCTTTACACAAACACCTCCAACACTCACTCCGTTGTGGATGAGAAGGAGTAAGAGGAGGATAGGTGGTGATGGTGGCGGTGGTTTTGGTGTTGGAATGGTGGATATGGATATGGAAGAGAAGAAACATAAAAATAGATAATAAAGGAGAAGGGGTTAAAGATAAGAAAGACGAAGAAAGAAGCAAAAGAAGAAAATAGAAAAAAATGAAAATTGATGAAAAATATGCTAAGGAGGAGGAGGAGGAGGAAAAGGAGGAGGAGGAGGAAAAGGAGGAGGAGAAGGAAGAGGAGGAGGAGGAGAAAGAGGAGGAGGAGGAGGAGGAGGAGGAAGGCGATGGTTGAAGTGTTTGAAAGATGAGAAGTACATAGTTATATAATCCTAGTCACACACACACACACACACACACACACACACACACACACACACACACACACACGCAACCACCCCTCCCACGCACACACAAACACCCCCCACCTACACGCAAAAACGCTCCCTCCCCCCCCCACCCCCCCCCACACACACATTAATCCCTTCCCTGACAACTACTAACCTTTCCTGACGTCACACCGCAAACACTTCCTTATTGCGGTGTTTTATTGCGTTAATATCTTAGTAAGTCGCGCCAGGATCAAGGGAAGAGCCGCCCACTCCTTCACACCTGAGCGCCCGTCCCAGTCCGTAGATCCACCTGAGACAACATTTTCCCTCTTAAAACACTCTCTCTCTCTCTCTCTCTCTCTCTCTCTCTCTCTCTCTCTCTCTCTCTCTCTCTCTCTCTCTCGCTCTAATCCTACTCCTTCATTTCTCTCATCCCCTCCTTTCTCTCCATCTCCACTCCCTCCTCCCCCTTCGCCCCTCCTTCAAGTACTATCTCCTCAATGTTATTACCTTCTCTCGCTTCATAATCACATTCCTTCGTCTTCTCTCCCTTCCATCATCTACTCTTTTATTTCTATTTCCTCCCCCTCTCCCACCACACACCACTATAATTCTGCTATATTTTCTTCCACTGGGTACGTTCCTTGTCATTGCCTCCACAGTCTCTTTCCTGACCTTCCTCAACCTTTCATCCCCTTGCTCAGTCCTCTGCGCGTCACTTCAACCACTTTTTTCTATCTCACACGCATCCTTCTCCCGTTTCTCTTACTCTTCTTTTTCTACTCTACCGTTTTTTTTTCACTTCTTTGATACACTTTCTCCCTTTCTCTTCCCACTTTTGCATTCTCCACCTCCTCCTCCTCCTCCTCCTCCTCCTCCTCCTCCTCCTCCTCCTCCTCCTCCTCCTCCTCCTCTCATGGGATTGGCACACAACACTGTTCCCTATTACCCCCTCTCCCTCTCTTCCCTTCCCCTCCCTCCCCCACCCTCCCTACTCCCTTCTCCCTCCTGTCCTCGCGCTTGTATAATTGGTCTGAGACACTCGAACAAGCTCTTGGGGCAGGGAGATATCCTAGAAGGGGAAGGGGAAGGAGTAGCGTGACCTGACCCCGTGTGTGTGTGTGTGTGTGGGAGGGGGTGGGGGAGGGGGCGGGAGTGCGCGCGCTCTTCCTCTCCGCGGCGTAATTTCAAAGGCTGGTCCCTCGCTGGTACCCTTTGATCTGATTACTCTGATTACTTGTACTTTTCAGAGCCTCGCCTTTATGGAGCCAAATCGCGCCGCAAAAATATCCTGTTGACCATCTTGACAGAGAGAGAGAGAGAGAGAGAGAGAGAGAGAGAGAGAGAGAGAGAGAGAGAGAGAGAGAGTGTTTGCTTGCTTGCTTGGTATATATGCTTACCTTTGTGGGTGTGAGTGAGTGAGTGTGTGTGTGTGTGTGTGTGTGTGTGTGTGTGTGTGTGTGTGTGTGTGTGTGTGTGTGTGTGAAGGGTACTTTATCATTATGGATATACGTAATATGTAGTAATTTGCGAGCAGGCGGGAAGAGGCAAGTATGAGTACGTAACATTTGTCAAAAGCTCCAATGCACGGTTGAATAGGTAAGCAGGTAGGTAACATTGTATTAGTTGACGGTCGCTAGAGAAGAAAGGTTATGCCTTGAGAAGTGTAATGTTAATAATTCAATCACTGCATGCCGGGTCAAGATACATTCCTTTGATCTTCGCCCACGGTATGAAGTACACCTTGAATAACACCCATGTACTAAGAGCTCTGTATGTAGCACACCTTTGATATTTGGATACTTTGTTTCTCTCTCTCTCTCTCTCTCTCTCTCTCTCTCTCTCTCTCTCTCGCTCGCTCGCGCGCTCTCTCGCGGGTCAGAAAGCCTCTTAGTGTCCAGGGAGCAGAAGTCAGGCTTGGGGAGGAGGATGACG
Organism: Eriocheir sinensis; assembly: GCF_024679095.1. Lineage (NCBI taxonomy): Eukaryota > Metazoa > Arthropoda > Malacostraca > Decapoda > Varunidae > Eriocheir > Eriocheir sinensis. The sequence goes on along the minus strand of NW_026111590.1, from coordinate 452,642 downwards.
GAGAGACTACATCAAAGTTAAATTTGTATCAGCATCATTAGAGAGAGAGAGAGAGAGAGAGAGAGAGAGAGAGAGAGAGAGAGAGAGAGTTTGAATCCTTCCTAAGCATTCCCTGGCATAAAGCAACACAACACGTTATGGACCACACTTCAATGCTTTAGTTTCCATGCTGTCGGTCCTTTAAATTATAGCTATTGTGCTCTGCCGGAGGAAACGTTTGATGTAAATGAAAACGTTGTGAAAAGGAACGTAGAGTTGTACAATGCTTTAGTTTCTTTGCTGTTGGTGTTTAAAATTAATACCGCTGTGCTCCGCCGACAAGAAGCAGAGTAAACGTGTGAGGTAAATGAAAACATCATGAAAAAGACCGTAGAGTTGTGTGTATGGGACGAAACAGGAAAAAGATGAGAGGTGGAAAATAACTAACCAAGAGAAACTATGGATTTGAAGGGAAAGAAACGTGAAGCGAAGATAAAGCAGATACGGAGAAGTCGAACGGGACTAGTATGTATATGAAAGGTGATTAAAGAAAATGCGGCGAGGAACTGAATAGGAACAAAAGACGAGAGAGAGAGAGAGAGAGAGAGAGAGAGAGAGAGAGAGAGAGAGAGAGATGATCAAGTACAGCACTAATGAGACAATTATAGTCTAATCTTATAAGTAAAGAAGACACGAGATTAAAGAAAATGTATGCAGGGGAGAGAATACAGAGCTGGTGAAACTATTTAAACAAAGAAAAGAGGAAAGAGACAAGACGTTAATAATAAACTTTGTAAATAAATAACAGGAAGCGATGCAAAGGAGAGAGATTCGCTTAAAGAAGAAGCGGAAGAAGGAAGGAAGGAACGACGCGAGGAAGAATGGAAGGAATATGAGCAAGATAAAACGGCGAATTTGCAAACTTGAAGGTGGAATGAGTTAGCAAGGAGCAAGGAAGGGAGGAAAGTAGGGCATGAAATATGAGTGCAAGGCAGAAAGGAAGGCAGAAGAAAAAGGGAGAATAGGAAGATTAAACGTTGACTACATAAACGCGAAATTGACAAGAGGAGGCCAGTGTTTCGGGGACGGGGGAGGTAAATCACGGAGCAAGACCCGCCTCGCTGGGACTTCGCGGAATGTGAAGTTTTATTTCGGGGAAGATTTATGCGCGCACTGCACTCTTAGGGGTCGGCCGGTGACGCATTAAACTAAGAAGAAGGTGATGGATGCCGTGAAATTTAAGACCTCATACGCAATCCGTGTAGTAAATTAATGGTACTTTGAGGGGGCGTAGACCATAAATAAAGACGCAAGTATGTAAGATTAACTACGACTGAGAGAAAAAAAAATGATTGACCAGATGTATGGCAAATCTCGTACCCCGTCCACCTGGTTATCGAAGAATGGCGGCGGTACTTTTATAGGACCGCGCTCGTGACTAATAAGAGGAAGAAACTCGTAAATACTGCATGATCGAGTTTATGGCTGTACCAGACACGAAACGGTAAGTGGAGGAGCGTAAACCGACACTGATTGATAGCTGGTGGAATGGCGCATTATTACAGGCTTACGGGAGTACACCTGAGCGAGAGTACAGGTGAAGGTGTCGTAATGCTCCCAGGTGTACATAGGTAAGTGCTGGAAAGGTAAGAGTGGCGGGAGGAATAGAAATGTACTTCGTCACTTTTCCCTTCCTTCTCTTGTCTTCGTTCCTGTTCGTAATTTTGTTCCTTGTCCGTGAAGGTATGAGAGAGGGAGACAGAAGAAGAGAGATACATAGATAGATAGATAGGCAAAGAGAGAGACAGACAGGCAGATAGACAGCGAGACAGACAGACAAACAGACTGAGAACGTTAGTGAGGGTAGGATCCTCTTACCTAGGAATGGTAATATATATTTAGTTTAAACTGATAGGGAGACCATTTCAGGGCTGTCCGCTTATTCTTTTCTTCAACAAGGTCTCCGTCTTCCCCCCCTCGCCCTCGCCACTCGCGTCTGCTTAGCCTTAGAGGAAATGTTACAGACTTACTTGTGGGTATGATTGTATTTTCTCATTTTTGGTATCTCTATTTTTTTTTTTTTTGTATACTTAACATGAGAAAAAATAGTATAGTGAAAAGGTAGACAATCTTTTTCCCACTTTTTTGCCTTGTTATGATGATGCTCATTTTTGTATAGCTTAGTTTTGCGTTTAATTCGTTGGAAAAAAAAAATATATGTAGAGCGGTGTAGAAAATAGAAAGTGTATGTTGAAAGAATTATGTTGAAGTACAGAGTATATTATGAAAGTAAGGTACATAGATCGTCATTCTTGTTATAGCTTAGATGGGTTTATAGTAATTTTGATTTATATAACTTTCCATTTTTTTCCCTATTTGCCTCGCAGTAAATATAAACCTATGAATAAAATACATTCTAACATAATATCTTGGGACTTGCTGTAGGCGTATTCCACTGACAGCCTGCGTGCTAACAACCCCACGCCCAGCGACCCCCCAACCCCTCTCCAGCACTCCTTCCTTGTGGACCAGTGACCTCAACGACCTCTTTGCTTGCCTTTTCTTGTTCCTCGTCACTCCTCCTCAAGGTTCGTGTCCTCCCTGACCTAACGCCCCCCCCCCTCCCCCCCGTCCCTCACCCCTTAACAAATTTTACTGTTTTTTATTAGTGATGTTTGTATTGTATTCTATTGTATTCTCTGTTTGGCCACTCTTCTCTACTCTATTCAGGAGCGGTAAGTAGCAGGCTTTTTTTTCATTATTGTTTTCTTTGTTTTACACCCTTGAACTGTCTCCTCTGCTGTAAAAAAAAAATAATAATAAAAGGTGGGATTCAAGAGAACATACGTCACTTGAATGACTATACGTGCTGGAATACTCGAGGATTTAGCTTGAAAATGTATGTTATTAGAGCATTTTTTATTATTTTTAAGAACTAAATCTGCTCCTTTTTGACAGCGACGTTCACTGACACGAAAAGCTTAAGAAAGAGAAGAAAGAAACCCTCGCGTGAGTCAGGACGGTATTTTTGTTGTTACATGAGAGGAAGACGTTTAGAAGGAGAAAAATGAATAAGTTACCTGTTTGCTACTAAGGTGTTGTCTCTTAAAGTGCAGTACGCAGGCTTAACTTATCTTTAATTAGGTTGTGCGTCTCAGCTTTCTGCCTATACAAAAACAAGACGGTGCTCACATACTCCCTCTGTCTTTTCTTACAGCAATGGAGACAGCTCTAGGGTAAAAATAAAAAATAAAGGTTCGCTGTGTGCTGCTCCAGGAAAAGAACAAAATGAGAGGCCAGAAGAGAGGTCAAGGAGAGGTAGAATCATATTGTGCGTCTTCTCTTTCTTTCTGGTTAAACATCGTCCACACGGCGCTCCTATCATTCCCTTGCTTCGACTATAGTGTGTGTCTTTTGTTTGTTTCTGGTTATGTAATGCACCCACAAGGCGCTCACATCTTCCCTTTACTTTTATCATGTTGTACGTCATGTGTTTCTTTCTGCCCATACATAACACAGTGTTCACATCCCCCCTTTTAACTTAATCATGCTCTGCTTATAATGTTTCTCGCTTTACATGAACCAACGAGACAGTGCTCACATCTTCCCGTAATCCAAACATTTTGTGCGTCGTTTTTCTTCCTCACTATACCTAACAACACAGTGCTCGCATCTTCCTTTTTCTTTAATCATGTCTTGCGTCTCCTCTTTCTTTTCTGTCTACGTTTCACCCACACGCCACCCACATCCTCCCTGCCTCACCTCATCGACAGTACTGAGGCTTGAAGAGGAGTGACAGGCCCAGTATCACATTTCGTCTCAGTAAGTTCTTAAGCCCCAAAACCAAACACAAAATACTGTTGATATTTATTGTATTACGTTTTGTGTTCATAGTGTAAGTAAGGAATTTGAGGAAGCTATACGGGATACCTTTTAAGTGTATGGTGTCAAGTCGAAAACGTAATGATTATGGAATGTTGAGGATTATATAGTTTGGTTCGGGGGGTTAGAAAAATACTGTGTTGGTCTGTGGAGTTAGCTCAGAGGCGTGTTGACATAGGTGGGAGGTTACACGGAGCAACTCTCTCCATTCAGTAATTAGTTCACAAGGAAATAGCAGAATATGAGATTAACGAAGACAAACAAAAGGAGAAAAAAACATGAGTACACCTGAAAAAAAAGGAAGAAACACGTAACAAAAAAAAACAGTAAAACCGAGAAAGAAAACACATAACATCTCACTCCCCAGAACAATAATAATGAAAACACACCGCAAAAGGGAGAAAGGAAGAACCAACCAGATCGCTAACCCAAAACTAACTAGCTAAGCGAAGTATCAAAACGAAGCCAGAGACAAAAACTTTATCGTCATCGGCATATGGCCCACACATCGTCCGTCCACCAGGCTTCATAATATAATCGCGTGTTTTTGGGGACGTTTATGTTGCCTGCTTTCAACCCTCACCATGCATTCATTTCCGCACGTGTATAATCATGTTTAATTAGGTGTTTTGCGGATTATGAAGCACGCACGTATCCCTGTGTATTCACCGACACATTCACACACATTCGCCTAATATCAGCGCTTAATACTATCATGCTGTCCTGCGCTCCCGGCCATCCGTCAAGCTTTCGGCACAACACACCAAACGCCCACCTCGGAAATACTGCACCTCCGAATTTACAAGCCAACACAATGATCACTACACCTCCGCAACACACAGCTCGGCACAACACACAACACTCCATTTATCTTCACCATCCGTTGCTCCGTATTAATGTCCGTCGCTCCACTTTACTCCTCCAACACCAAATTTATACGCCAACACAAATGATCTTGACACATCAGCTACATACAGTTCCACACAACACTACACTTCACCATCCGCGTTTCCATATTATTCCACCACTTTTCTTCACAGCCAGTATTCACAACCACTCCACTATATACTCCATCAAAGAACACCACACGAAAACACTCCTCTATCCACAGCACTCCACCATCCACTGCTTCACTAAACTCTACATACAATCCACTACCAAACCATCACTCCATACAAGAAAAATACCATTCCACCACTCCACACCACGCTCCACCATTGCCACACCGTACTTCATAACACACTCCACCTCCATAACATTCATTTTTAACCCCTCCACCTCGCTCTACACTGTTAGGCAATACCACCATAAATAATTCCACCTACCTAACAGAATACATCACCTTTCCATATTTCACCACTCCACTCCTTCCATTACCATAGCATACTCGTACGTCATCCACCCTTCCAATACCTTCCCACGTTATACCCTTCCACACTACCCTACCTTTAATCTCCCCATCACATTACCACTCCCAATTACTACTTCCCTCTCTTAGTCAATGTTTTCTAGCGCTATATAGATTTTCAGAGAGCAAGTAGCAGATGTGTTTCTTACCTGGCCGAGGAGGAGGTGAAAGGAAATGGTTGCAGGGACGAAGAAGTTGGGAAAAAAATGTTAGAGGAAATGGTGGGGTAGAGAAAGTAAGTAGGAAGGAAACGGAGAAATGGTGAAAAAGAGCGAACTAAAATAAGATAGAAAAAATAGAGAGAAACGACAGAGGAAGACAAGCAAGAGAAAAAAGAAAAAAAGTGCAAAGAAAATGGTGGACAAGGAAAGAAAGAGGAGTTAATAAAAGATGAGAGAGAGAGAGAGAGAGAGAGAGAGAGAGAGAGAGAGAGAGAGAGAGAGAGAGAGAGAGAGAGAGAGAGAGAGAGAGAGAGAGAGAGAGAGAGAGAGAGAGAGAGAGAGAGAGAGAGAGATGGGGGATAAGAAAGGTATTTAGTTGGCTTAGCGTAAGAAGACAAATGTCGGGAGAAGTGATAATCGTGTGGGAACTCTTAGTCTTTTTCTTCTTTTCTTCTCATTTTTCTTCCGTTCATTTCTTTCACTTGCATTTATATTTTCCACTCGGTCATTTTATTTGTATTTTGCATGTATTATTTTTTTTGAGAGAGAGAGAGAGAGAGAGAGAGAGAGAGAGAGAGAGAGAGAGAGAGAGAGAGAGAGAGAGAGAGAGAGAGAGAGAGAGAGAGAGAGAGAAGGAAATAAAAAGTACTGCAAGGTATTCTATTTTTACCGCTACTGTGGCTGTATAATTAGAAATGAACAAGAGAGAGAGAGAGAGAGAGAGAGAGAGAGAGAGAGAGAGAGAGAGAGAGAGAGAGAGAGAGAGAGAGAGAGAGAGAGAGAGAGAGAGAGAGAGAGAGAGAGAGAGAGAGAGAGAGAGAGAGAGAGAGAGAGAATTAACAGTGATACGGATGATAAAAGAGCAAGGCAAAAATACAGCTACAAGATCGTTCGCAAAAATTCAGAAATAACACAGGAAGATGAAAAGAGAAAAAAAAAGTTGTGAAAGAAAAGTGTTGAAAAAAAATTACTCTGTTGAGCTCTGTGATACGCTGCCGGAGAGAGAGAGAGAGAGAGAGAGAGAGAGAGAGAGAGAGAGAGAGAGAGAGAGAGAGAGAGAGAGAGAGAGAGAGAGAGAGAGAGAGAGAGAGAGAGAGAGAGAGAGAGAGAGACGTGAAAAGCGCATCATGCTCGCCGGGCAAACAGATGAAATAAAACATCGAGAAAGAAATAAAAGGCCGTAGAGGAATTGAATGAAGCAAATTTCTAAAATAGATCGTCTCGCTGTACTTGCCTTTTATGTTCGCGCTTTTTCGTTTACTCTTTTTTTCGGTTTATTTGTTCATTCTTTTCAGTCAACGATGAATGCTATCAGATTACGCATCGCAGGATTACTTTTATTTACTTTCCCCGCTTCATTGAATTTCTGTGTTTGCTGATGTATTATTTTTTTTTAAGTAAACTAAAACGGAGTGGACGGAGGAATGACACGAACAGTTATAATGAAGCTGAAAAGTGAAAAAAAAACAGAGGCAAGCGGACGTAGGAATGACAGACGAACAGTTGCATATGAAGCTGAAAAGTGAAAAAAAAACAGGCGAGCGGACGTAGAAATGACAGACGAACAGTTGCATATGAAGCTGAAAAGTGAAAAAAAAACAGGCGAGCGGACGTAGAAATGACAGACGATCAGTTGCATATGAAGCTGAAAAGTGAAACAAAAACAGGCAAGCGGACGTAGGAATGACAGACGATCAGTTGCATATGAAGCTGAAAAGTGTGAAAAAAAAACAGGCGAGCGGACGTAGAAATGACAGACGAACAGTTGCATATGAAGCTGAAAAGTGTGAAAAAAAAATAGAGAGTAGACGTGTGAAAAAACTCAAAAAGGAAAGTAGATTAATGAAGAAAACCTCTAAAAAGTAAATGTTATAAAAGTAGAGATGATTAAAAATGGTTGTGATGACTTGAAGGAAATTTAGAAGGATCGGTTGATTTACTGACTTCATTTTCTATCATTTCATTCAGACTAACGGGTGAAGCCCAATCGAAACCCTCTCAGCCCACTTACTCAGGCTTCAGGGCTTTCATTGGCTCCCGGAGGATGACGTCACTATAGTAGAAAAATAAAAATTGTTGTGATTGGTGATGAGGTGAAGCCCGGCGCTCGCATCTCTTCCCTTTTGTAGTACACCGTCTATGGAACACTCTCTCTCTCTCTCTCTCTCTCTCTCTCTCTCTCTCTCTCTCTCTCTCTCTCTCTCTCTCTCTCTCTCTCTCTCTCTCTCTCTCTCTCACACACACACACACACACGAAAAAAAAAAAAACTTAAACATAATAAACTTCCTTGAATTCCGTCCCCTCAAACGGCTCACCGTAGCATCAGTAATGTTTAAACAAATTATTTCCGGGTCAGCAGGACAATACGGCAAAAAAAGGATAAGAAACAAGCGAGGAAAACAGAAAAACATCACCGCCACCACAAAGGCATAAAAGTTAAGCGAAACAAATGAAAACCGCATCGTAATCAAGGCTCAAGATGAATAAATGTCAAACGCTCGGGTTTACACACTGAAGCTGCCGAGACAATACGACAAAGAAGCTGAGGTAGGCAGAGGAGGGCGGGACGAGGCTGGCTGGCGCGCTCACAGCCTGGAAACCGCCGGTGAAGCGTGAGGCAGAGGCTGGAAGGGAGAGAGGGAGAGAAAGTAAGACGCGTAGAAGAGAAGAGGAGAGGAGTTGGGTGGAACTAAATGGAGACAGTTGAAAATAAGAGAGATCAACAAATGAGGAAGTTGCTTAGGTGAAGTATATGAACCGTAGTCGATGCTAGAATCAGAAACTGCGGATCATAAGAACAATGTTGGTCGTAGTGAGCGTGGTAAGGTATCACAAACAAGAGAACAGGGAACGTACGATGGAAAGATAGGAGAGGTTGCACATGAAGATTAAAGTACCCCAACTCGATGTTAAAAGAAAAAAAAGAACAGATAACGAGGCAAGGACGGATATAATTAAGGCTGGGAAAGAAACTACGAATATATGAAGATCAAAGAGGAGTGATTCCATGCTAGATATGATAAGAGGAAGAAAATTCTCTCTTCTCTCTCTCTCTCTCTCTCTCTCTCTCTCTCTCTCTCTCTCTCTCTCTCTCTCTCTCTCTCTCTCTCTCTCTCTCTCTCTCTCTCTCTCTCTCTCTCTCTCTCTCTCTCTCTCTCTCTCTCTCTCTCTCTCTCTCTCTCCCCCCCTTCACCAGTGACATCTAAATCCCTTTCCCGTGTGTGTGTATGTGTGTGTGTGTGTGTGGAGAGCGAAATAAAATGACGGTCTGTTCCACTTTCGGTCCACTCTTTTCACCTTTCTTCTCGCCTCGGAGACAGAGATTGGTGGCGAGATCTGCAAGAGGTAATCAATCAGTGGAAGTGGCGGGAAAGGGCGGGGGCGGCGGAGAGGAGCGGGGGCGGAGGAGAGGAGCGGGGACGGCGGGATGGGAGGGAGGGTGGCGGAGAGGGGCGGGGGCGGCGGGAAGGGGCGGGGATGGCGGAGAGGAGCAGGGGTGGCGAAAAGAGGGACAGTTTTGCTACGTTGAAGATGAAACGGCGATCTGATGGAGAAGGTTGCCAGTTTGAGAAAGAAGCTGGAAGAGGAAAATGTTTAGACTGAAGGGGAAGGAGTTTAGTTAGCTTCTTCTTTTATTAATGGATAAAATCATAGTTAAAGGAGAGAGAAGAAATGGGTGATGGGTGAGGAAGATGCCAGTTTGAGGAAGAAGCTGGAAGAGAAGAATGTTTAGACTGAAAGGGAAGGAGTTTAGTTAGACCTTTTTTGTTAATGGATAAAATCGTAGTTAAAAGAGAGAGAAGAAATAGGTGATGGTTGAGAAAGATGATAGCTTGAGAAATGGGCTGGAGAAGAGGAAGGCTTAGATTGATATGAGAGAAGTTTATGCTTTTATTTGTCGATAGGTGAGAAGTTAAGCGTTAAAAAGGAGACGGAAGAAATGAGTAACGGGTTTTCAAAGTGTCCAGTTAGAGGAAGGAGCCGGAAAAAGGGAAGGTTTGGACTGAAGTGAAAGAGTTTAGTTTGCGTTTCTTGTTAATAGGTAAGAACGCAATGGTGAAGACGCAGATGGAAGAAGAAAAGGGTGACAGGTGAGAGTGTCCAGTTAGAGGAAGGAGCCGGAAAAAGGGAAGGTTTGGACTGAAGTGAAAGAGTTTAGGTTGCGTTTCTTGTTAATAGGTAAGAACGCAATGGTTAAAAGGCAGATGGAAGAAGAAAAGGGTGACAGGTGAGAATTGCCAGCTAGAGGAAGGGGATGGAAGGGGGTGGAAGGTTTGGACTGAAGTGAAAGAGTTTAGTCTGCGTTTCTTGTTAATAGGTAAGAACGCAATGGTTAAAAGGCAGATGGAAGAAGAAAAAGGTGACGGGAGAGAGTTGCCAGCTAGAGGAAGAGGCTGGAAGAGGGGAAGGTTTGGACTGACGGGGAAGGAATAGCGTTCGCGTTTTTTTTTACAATAGATAAGAAGATGACGGTTAAATGACAGATGGAAGAAAATAGTAATGGGTGAGAATGTAGCCAGCTAGACGAAGGGGCTGCAAGAGAGGAAAGATTTGACTGAATGGGAAGCAGTTTCGTTCGCGAGTTTTTTTTATTTTTTTATATAATAGATAAGAAGTTGATGCTTAAAAGGAAGATGAAAGAAATGAAAATTGAGTGAAAAGATGCCAGTTTGAGGAGGAAGTTGTAAAAGAAGATTGGACTGATGGGGAAGGAGTTTAAATTCGCGTTTTTTGTAATAGATAAGAAAATAATGGTTGAAAGAGAGATGAAAGAAAGGGTGGGGAGTAAAAATACGGCTAAGAGGTACAGGAAGTATGGCCGAGACTACAGAGATAAGATAAAAAGTCTGCAAGTAAGTAGATGGCTAGGAAAGTTAGATAAATGTTAAAGATCAGTGAAATGGGAAGATGGCTGAAGTGACTCTAGGGAGGGTTGGTTGCTATTTCAAGTACTCCTAGGCAAGCGAATATGGAGATTGCTGTGGAGGGAAAATTTAGGGTAGACTAGTGTGAGAGAAGAGTGTAGATGAGTTTGCTTCCAATTTACAGGGCACTGAAATTGTGTAGGGAGATGCTGATGGACAGGAAGCGTGTGTGGGGAGCCTGCCGCAAGAAAGGAAAGGGGTGTACGGGGAGATTCAATTTCTTGGTAATTTCTGATGATAGGGAAAACGAGGAAGGGAGAGACTCAGTGTTACCATATTATCGTACTCAGAACATCGCATTTATCAGTTCCAGGGCCCAAAACTCTCGTACTTGGACAGATAACGAGATTCCAGTTAAAGTTATCGTTGAAAACATTACTTAGTGTTGTTTGTTTGCGATAGTGTGAATCAGAAACCGGAAAATACGATGTGCTGAGTGGCTGAGTACGATAATTTGGTAACGCTGGAGAGACTACTGCTTGGAATGAGAGGATGAATGTAGGGAAAGCCGCAAAAAGAGGAAGTAGGCAGTGGAGGACGGTGGTGTGAGAGCGAAAAATGAGGATGTCTTGTTCTCTGGATCAGCCGCTCACAATCTTAGTTAGGTTGGCATAGGTTAGGTTAGATTAAGTTAGGTTGAATTAGGTTAGGTGAGGTTAGTGAACAGGAAGGACGGAGGACTGGGAAGGGAGGACCGCTGTGTTGTGTCAGGATGTTCCACGTGTAATCTTGGTTAGGTTAGCATGGGTTAGGTTAGGTTAGGTGAGATTAGGTTAGGTTAAGTGAGGTTAATGAACAGGAAGGATGGAGGACTTGAGAGGGAGGACTGCTATGTTGTGTCAGGATGTTCCACGTGTAATCTTGGTTAGGTTAGCATGGGTTAGGTTAGGTTAGGTGAGATTAGGTTAGGTTAAGTGAGGTTAATGAACAGGAAGGATGGAGGACTTGGGAGGGAGGACCGCTCTGTTGTGTCAGGATGTTTCACGTGTAGTCTTTGTTAGGTTAGCATAGGTTAGGTGAGATTAGGTTAGATTAGGTTTGGTTAGGTTTGGTTAGGTCATGTGAGGTAAATGGAGAGGACAGATGGAGGAGAGAGAGGGAGAGGGAGGGAGAACTGCGGTATTGTCAGGATGAGCTTCGTATAATCGTGACTCAGCTTATCATTTAATCCCCTGACACACACACATACACACACACACACACACACACACACACACACACACACACACACACACACACACACACACACACACACACACACACACACACACACACACACACACACACACACACACACACACACACACACACACTGCAAAAGAGCCTCGCGCCACGTAAATAATCTGGCTTTGTGGTGGGCCTGTTCAGTGGCCTTTCATGTATTTACTTTTATTTAATTATGTCTGCCTTCTCTGTGGTGTTCTGCCATGCATTCCTCCTGTGGTGTTTATGGCCATGACGGTGGTGGTGGTGGCGGTGGTCGTGGTGGTGGTTCTGTTTGTAGTCTATGTTGTTGTTGTTGTTGTTGGTGGTGGTGGTGGTTGTGATGCAGCTTTTTAGTGATGCTAAATGTATGATGTGTTAATTTGCGAATGGTGCTGTTTTTTCCCTACATTCTTGGACTTTTTTTCAAACACTGTAACTAAGCCGAAAGTTGTCATCTATAGCAACAGGCGAACATTTATAATCGCAGCAACATCAGTTTAAACTTTTGAATAATAATAATGATAATAATAATAATAATAATAATAATAATAATAATAATAATAATAATAATAATAATAATAATGATAATAATAATAATAACAATAATAATAATAATAATAATAATAATATATATATATATATATATATATATATATATATATATATATATATATATATATATATATATATATATATATATATATATATATATATATATATATATATATATATATATATATATAGATATATATAAATACATATACTAATATATGCATACATGCATAAATCTTTATAAAGCAGGACCTTCATCACAAATGCTATATTCGTGTAATTTTATTCAGTCGTTTGTCCACAAAGAAACCGCCGTGTAATGTTTATGTCGTCACTATGTAGATGGAATCATTTTATTGGGTGTACACGCGTCAATGCTTCCTTTTCTCATGGCTGTGTGGCTGGACGTTAACAGTGAATGATAACGTGGCGCTTTGCTTTCTCTCTCTCTCTCTCTCTCTCTCGTCGTCGTCGTCGTCTGTTCGGGACGCATAATGTGACATTCAGTATTATGAAAACTGTTGCTTCTGAATGAACTGGGAAGGGAACAGGACTGCCGTTGAACCGTGACTTTCCTTTAACTGTTTTAATGCATGTCCTCCGAGAGACACAAAGGACCATTAAGGTGAACTGTCTTAACTCTCCAGCCCGGGGCGCCAGTAGGGTTGGCGCCGAGCAGTGCGGGTCAGGTAATGAGTGGTCGTGTGTGCAGATTGCGTGTCGTTCACGTCTTATTAAGAACGCCGTGCTGGCGTGGCCTTGTAACACAGGTGGCAGGGAATCAGGAGGCGGAGGGAAGGCTCCTGCTCCCCGCCACGCCGGTGGTAATGAGTGGGATCCAGACTTGGCGGAGCATTAGCGTGGCGGGGTTGTGACGGCCGCACAGTGAGACAGGAAGCTTTCCGCCACACGGTGCTTGACGTTAATGCAATTTGAAGTAAATTTCAGCCTGTGTCCAAACACAGTCCATGCAAGGCTTACCAGCCACGCAACACATGATTAATTGTGTCTGATTAGCGTATTGAGCGACGGATGGAGGACTGCGGGAGCCCGGACGAAGGGACATGGAGGGCAGCGGGGGCGACCCGTGCTGCCACTGCTGCTGTATTGCCTGACTCTGTAATGTCAGGTTGTGAAGACGTGAACATACGAGCGACGAGGTGCCGATAATGGCTAGTGACGACAAATTCTTTACCGTCACCACGGCGGATTGTGTCATTAGCGAGATGTCTGAGTGGCCTGGCTAGTGATAAAATTCACTTCTTACGACAGAAATATTTTGTCACCAAAGACGTGGCACACACACACACACACACACACACACACACACACACACACACACACACACACACACACACACACACACACACACACACACACACACACACACACACACACACACACACACACAATCCGATAGCTTAATCGGTAGAGCGCTGCGCTGCTAGGCTTATAACGGCCAAACAGTCGGCGGTTCGGGACCCGCTCAGGCCGGATTCTTTCGGTTGACTAGGAGTGGTTACTGTCCCCCTTTGACCAAGGGAGATGGGGTGTGTGGTGTGTGAGGTCCTGGCAGTACCCAGAGATCGACGAAAAATGAGCACTTGCTCTCGTCGGGAGGGTACCTGCTTGCGAAAACGAGTCCAACTCGTGATCAGGTCGTGGTGAATTACACACACACACACACACACACACACACACACACACACACACACACACACACACATACATACATACATACACACACACACACACACACACACACACACACACACACACACACACACACACACACACACACACACACACACACACACACACACACACACACACACACACACACACACACACACACACACACACACACACACACACACACACACACACACACATGATGAGTTAGATGAGTAAGCGAATGCCACAATCTTAATCTTGCCAATTATTTCAACAAACTTATTGCGACTTGTCTTCAAGCTGCTGCACGCAAGTGACACTCTGACGTAAGCAGTGTATATAACCTTCTGTTATTTGCAGGTGTGATTAAAATGGCAGCTGTTGCAAAAAAAAAGCATGACGTTGAACATGACATGTGTAGTGTTCTCGGGTAAAGTTGCCAAACACGCATAATGGCGGGTACCGTTGTTTTGAGGGCACCATAAATTCACACTTATGAGACGTTTGGAAAGTGTGGCCGCATGCAGGAACACTTGGCGCCATGCTTCACCCGCGTATCGGCGTCATCCATCAGCCACACTCACCTGCCCTCCATGCTCTTCTTTGGCCTCAAGGTACCCCGGCCACGGTACAAGAGTCAGCAGTCCGGGATGCGTCATTTAATGTACATGGACATAACGAGGAACAAAGAAAAGATATGACACAAAGTAAATAATGGAGGAAAAAAACAACAACTATGATGATGAAACACGAAATCAAGGAACAGCTAACATAAAAACTAATCACCACAGACGCAGAATTTAGAACACGAGGGCAGAGACAATGGACGTAAAACAACGAATATTTTCCACTCATGGTAGAACTGAAGAACAAAGAAACATAACAATTTTAAACAGAGAAGTCAGGAACTTTAAATAAAGTAAAACAATTATCCAGAATTCAGAACACAAAATGGAAAGAAAAAAATACATAACAACGACCTGGAAAACATATAAAAAATACATATTGGCTTAAATTTGGAAACTATCTTAGAATATTAATGAGCATAACGATGAAAGGAAAAAAGAGTAAATGAGTTCATAACTATTTTTTTTTTAGCCCTTTGCCTGACTAACCACCACCGACAACAACAACAACAACAACAACATCACAGTCACCATTATCCTCACAGTCGCTACATATATCATCATCATTATAACACACACACACACACACACACACACACGAGGAGGAGGAGGTGGAGGAGGGAAGTTCAGCGCCAAAACTCACGAAACAAAACGCAAAATGAAAATGAATACTTCCGTGTGTTGGTAACTTCGGTAATGTGGCGCGAGACGGTGGAAAATGCAGCCACTGACGTCGTGATGTTGCTGATGTTGTTGCTGGGGGTGGTGGTGGTTGTGGTGGTGGAGGTAGTGACGATGGTTGTAATGGTCGAAGTAGTGGTAGTGTTTGCTGTGATGGTGGTGGTGGTGATGGGGCTTGTTGGAGTGTTTGCAATGGTGGTGATTCTTAAATTAGTGCATGTTTTTTTTTTTTTTTTTTACAGAAAAGGAGACAGTTCAAGGGCGTGAAAAAAAAAGAAAACAATAATGAAAAACAAGCCCGCTACATACTGCTCCCGAATAGAGTACAGAGGAGTGGCCAATAAGAGAGGTTGTTCTAATAGTCGTGGTGGTGGTGGTGGAAGTAGTGGTATTTGAGATTTTTATTGTGGGGGTGACAGAAGTAGCGACGATGGTTGAAATACAGAGAGAGACAGACATTGACAGATAGAAAGAGAGACGCCTAACAAGTTGGTGTTGCATGTACGCCGGTCTGCCTGACGCCCGGAAATGTTGACGGAAGGCATGTAGGCCACACCGCCGCAAAAAAATTAAGCCTTGTGTTGACGCCGCTGTGTGGTTTGTATTTTTTTATTTTTTTTTTTTTACAGCAAAGGAGACAGTTCAAGGGCACACAAAAAGCAAACATTAATAAAATAAAAAAAGCCCGCTACTCACTACTCCTAAAAAGAATCCAAAGAGGTGGCCGAAAGATAGGTATACATCAGCTTTTGTACTAAAAAAAAACTTTCATTACCCTTAGAACTATTTTCACTCCAACTACTACTACTACTACTACTGCTACTACTACTACTACTACTACTACTAATAATAATAATAATAATAATAATAATAATAATGCTGATGCTGATGCTGCTACGGATGATAATAATAATAAGTCGCCATGTTTTCAGTTGCCTCTTCTCTGTTTCCATTATCCTCCTCCTCCTCCTCCTCCTCCTCCTCCTCCTCCTTTTCATCTACCACCTCCTCCTTCATCAATTTGTATTCGTTTTTTCTTTTCATGAACGATTAAGGTAAAGAAGGCTCACATTGATATTCGTCGCTACGTAAATAATCAAGCGTCTGGCCAAGCATCCTTAAACAACATCGCCTGCAGCAATGAACAGAAGGGTGACGTGAGGCGTGTTGCCGATCGCGTGACGGTAATGCTGGAATATAATGCAGAAGTACACCGTCATGTTCCCGCACGGCTGCCATGAATACTAAATTACCTCCCTTGCTTTGCGCTGTTGGAGCCCGAGGAGGAGCCGCAGGAAATAGTGTGCAGAATAATTGTAATATGACTTTGTTACAGAGAGAGAGAGAGAGAGAGAGAGAGAGAGAGAGAGAGAGAGAGAGAGAGAGAGAGAGAGAGAGAGAGAGAGAGAGAGAGAGAGAGAGAACTATATTGGTTAGCTTGATTTGATATAAGTTATTACTCTAAATCTCCGGTCCCTGAGCAGTAGGACAAATAATGTGAAATGGACAATGAATGCTTGATATATAGCTGCGTATTTACTTTCCCGTACTGGATGAGAAAACGTCCGACCACTCACAGTAAGACCCCTTGATTGCTAGGCCACAGAGACTCTAAGACTGTAGAGCCGCAATGAATCCCTGAATATCTCCGCCAACAAATCAAAACTTTTCCTCAAAGCCTCACCACAAAATCTCTTCCTGTTCGCGCCATTTCCGTTAAAAGCCGTGGAGTTTGTAAAGTTTAGAGAGAAATAAAAAAAAACAAGGAAAGAAACATGAAAATTTCTCTCCTCCCTGAGCTTAGTCCGACACACATAGGCTCAGTAATGGAATGGTGAGCCTCAACCCGCCGCCCGCCGCCAACGAGTGAGGGCCGAGGCGGGTGTGTTTGTGTGTCGTGTTTGCGATGGAGGAATGAGGAAAGGTTCGTGTTCGGGGAAATGAAGCGAGGCGGACTATTTGGTGACTGGCGCAGGACTATAGATTTTTTTTTTTTCAGTGTCTCCTCTTTTTTGTGTGTTTCAGGCAGCACAGGGATTTGTTTGTTCGTATATTTAAATGTTTCTGCTTTCGTTTGCCGTTATTGGGGCTCCAGAGTAGTCCTATAGAGAGGATGCGTCCATCAGTCTCTTACAGCTACAGGAGATGGCTAGGATTTGTATGTGTTTGGGGGAGTACAGCTTCATCTTGTACACATGATCCTTAACCTCATTTGAAAAAAACACCAACGATTCAGTGATTGATGAGCTCTTCCTATAACACTGTATTGGTCTTATGGCATCACCACCAGGCATTGCGTCCCCCCCTCCATTGTTTTATTTTTTTTTAATATTTTTGTCTAATTAAATCAGGTATTCAGATACGTAGTTCTTTTATGTGATACTTGTTTTTTTTTATCGTGTTTATCTGCAGAACTAAAGTATGAAGCCTTTCGAAATTTACTTATCAAAAAAAGAAAACTAAATTTGTAACATTTATTCATTTTCTTTCACTTTCCAAGAATACAGTTTTGTCCGGCGTGTGTTGGGTGTGTTCAGCCTCGACAAAAAATGACGAGGCAGGAATGTTTTCGGCCCACCCTCAGCAGGTGACAGGTGGAAAAAGAAGTCAAATATAGTTTATAAATGTTTCCTTTTTGCTGAAGAAAAACAAAATCTAAACTTTTATATTAAACAAAAACTGTTTGTTTGTTTTTATGATAGTTATTTTCGACTACAATCTTCTTCGATGTGGCGTGTGGAACCATGATGCGGAAGGTTCATGTGTGCGTGCGTGCGTGTGTTGTCTGTGGGATTGGTGGCTGTTGAAAAAAAAAGAATGACCATTTTGAAAACGATGGACCGTTATGCACCCGGCCGTTGGGCTTACCGCATAGTGATTTTCAGCATGGCCCAAGTGGCGCCCAGAGACAGGAGACCCGCTATATGGGGGCAGGCGTGTCAACACTAAGCGGGAGGTAAGGCTGGTAGGCCTAGGAAGCAATAACAATCAAAACATTAGCGCAAGGACGCGTTTCTGGGCACCCGCAACGGCTACTCTCCGCTGGCGCATTTTTTTATTTTTTTATTTGTGTAGGTCCAAGAATGAGGAGAATGATAAGACAAAATATGCCTGACAAACTTGCCGTTGGAAGGACACAGTTCTAGACCCAACTCCACACTATCAGGATTTTGCAACGAGGCGGACTGGAGATGAGTTCCCGCAAGCCCCGCCATGCTCTGAGACGTATGTGTGTGTGTGTGTGTGTGTGTGTGTGTGTGTGTGTGTGTGTGTGTGTGTGTGTGTGTGTGTGTGTGTGTGTATTTCGGTTGACGCGTCTGTGATCATAAGGTGCGCGTGAAGAAAGGCCTCGGGACAGGGGGGGGTAAACGCAGGTGTGTTGTTACCTGATGACGTGATGAAGCGGAAACCGGTCAAGTGTAGGACTGTAGTGGAAACAAATAGCAAAAGGAATAAACTATGTATTCTACCTACGTTACATTCTCTCTCTCTCTCTCTCTCTCTCTCTCTCTCTCTCTCTCTCAATCTGGTACATTACTACTCGGCTGATTAATGTCGCAAGTTCTCCCTTCCGCCAGTCATCAGTAGTTCGCGGCGCTTCTAGTGAACTGGTAATAATTGATGACTGTGTTGGCAGGCCTCTGCTAACCTTCCCTCTCCCTTTCCTTTCTCTCTCTCTCTCTCTCTCTCTCTCTCTCTCTCTCTCTCTCTCTCTCTCTCTCTCTCTCTCTCTCTCTCCTTAAACTATTTCGGTCACTCTTCCCCTCTTCTTCGGACCTTCCTTTCCAATCTTTCTATATCGCCTTAACCTCCTTCGTCTCTTATCCCCAAACTCTCCTTTCCTATCATGTCGACATCCCTCTATCCTTTCCTCGTCTTCAGTCCCTCTCTCTTCCATTCCCTCCTTCTCTTCCACTCCTTCGCCTGCTTTTCTCTCTCGTCCCCTCCCCTTAGACTCTCCTTTCCCATCCTGTCGACGTCCTTCTCTCCCTCTACTTTTCTCGTCTTCAGTCCCTCTCTCCTCCATTCCCCTCCTTGTCTTCAACTCCTTCGCCTGCTTCTCTCTCTCTCCCGTCCCTGCCCCTTAAACTTTCTTTCTCCCATCCTGTCTATGTCTTTCTCTCCCACTCCTTTTCTCGTCTTCAGTTGCTCTCTCCTCTCCCCTCCTTCTCTTCAACTCCTTCGCCTGCTTCACTCTCTCCCGTCCCTTCCCCTTAAACTCTCTTTCTCCCATCCTTTCGACGTCCCTCTCTCCCCCTCTTCTCCTTGTCTTCAGTACCTCTCTTTTTTAACTTTATCTTCAACACCCTCGCCTGCTGCACCATCGCCCCCTTGTCACTTTCCCTAACCTTCAAACCAGCCCCGTCTTCCCGTTATGCAACACTGGCAGTCCCTCCGCGTCTCCTTCAGCTTGTCTGATTATGATATTCGTCCTCTTTCCGAAATTAGATTCAGCCCTCTCAACCTTTCGTCATAAAACTTCTGCACTGTTTTTTTCTAATGTAGCTTTACGGTTCCTGATGCAATACAACTTTAACACAAACTATAATATCCCTGGAATAAGATTTATCAGTCAAACTACGCCAAATATTTTAAATGTCGTGGTAGTATTTATTAACAGTTATATGTGGCTATAGTCTGTTCACGGAGCCGGTTCATCTGGCGCCTAGGCACCGTTTGTTACGGCTCCTGTGATTGGCTGCACCCCTCCCTCACTCACATGCCATTCATGTCCGCCGTGACGCTACACACTTGTATTTTCTTCGGCATAGCTCGTCTCTTATTCACGACAGACCACTTTAGTTGGTACCGTTGGACTCAGCAGTAATTGCACAACTCAGTTATATTTATCTAAACTCGATGAAATAAAACATAAGAGAAATGTGATGAGTTGAAATCACAAGACAGCTCCGAAATGTTTATAACACGGTTTACTTATCATCGCTTTTCTCAGCAGTCTTTGAACCAGGGTTGAAATAAATAATTTAATCTCATAGAGCAAAGTCTCCTGAACGCTATAGTGCGATCAGATTATAGATCAAACGTGACATGAGCATAACATAGAACGGTTTCTAAGGATGTGTACAGCGACGACGCATGACTGCCCGCTGCCTGGCCGCCTGCCGGCCGCCGCTTGTGGTGAATTAGGCTATTTTTCGTCTCCTTATTTCTTTCCCTGCATTCATCGTCAACAAACCAAAACCCTTATGCATTATCCCAACTACAATAAAAAAAATTACTAATGAGTGCCCAAAACACACACACACACACACACACATATATATATATATATATATATATATATATATATATATATATATATATATATATATATATATATATATATATATATATATATATATATATATATATATATATATATATATATATATATATATATATATATATATATATATATATATATATATATATATATATATATATATATATATATATATATATATATATATATATATATATATATATATATATATATATATATAAATATATATATATATATATATATATATATATATATATATATCTATATATATATATATATATTTATATATATATATATATATATATATATATGTGTGTATACTCATCAGTAATTTTTTATTTTTTTATTGTAGTTGGGATAATGCATAAGAGTTTTCGTTTGCTAACGATGAATGCAGCGAAAGAAGTGTTTTTCTTATTCCAATTTACAACTAAGTAATCTATTCTTCGTTCCTTATTTTTCTATTTACTTCTTTTCATTAGCTTCTATGCTTGTCTTTTTGGCGCTGTTCTTATTCCAATATATAACTAACTAATCTATTTTTCTTTCCTTATACTTTTTAGTTATTTCTTTTCATTAACTTGTACCAATCTATAACTAACTAATCTATCCTTTGTTCCTTTTATTTTCTAGTTATTTCTTTTATTAACTTGTATGCTTGTCTTTTTGGTGCTTTTCTTATTCAAATTTATAACTAACTAATCTATTCTTCTTTCCATATTTTTCTATTTACTTCTTTTCATTAACTTCTATGCTCGTCTTTTCAGTACTTTCCTTATTCCAATCTATAACTAACTAATCTATCCTTCGTTCCTTTTATTTTCTAGTTATTTTTTTATTAACTTGTATGCCCGTCTTTTTGGTGCTATTCTTATTCCAATCTATAACTAACTAATCTATTCTTCGTTCCTTATTTTCGAGGTATTTCTTTTATTAACTTCTATGCCTGTCTTTTTTAGTGCTTCTCTTATTCCAATCTATAACTAACTAATCTATTTTTCTTTCCTTATATTTTTCTAGTTATTTCTTTTTATTAACTTCTATGCTCGTCTTTTTGGTGCTTCTCTTATTCCAATCTATAACTAACTAATCTATTCTTTCCTTTTTTTCCAGATATTTCTTTTTATTAATTCGTATGCTCGTCTTTTGGGTACTTTTCTTATTCGAATCAATAACTAACTAATCTATTCTTTCCTTATATTTTCTAGTTATTTATTTTCATTAACTTCTGTGCTCGTCTTTTGAGGTTTATTCGAATCAATAACTAACTAATCTATTCTTTCCTTATATTTTCTAGTTATTTATTTTCATTAACTTCTATGCTCGTCTTTTGAGGTTCTTTTCTCATTCCAATTTATAACTAACTAATCTATTCCTCGTTCTTTATTTTCTAGTTATTTCTTTTCATTAACTTCTATGCCTGTCTTTTTTGGTACTTTTCTTATTCCAATTTATAACTAACTAATCTACTCCTCGCTCTTTATTTTCTAGTTATTTCTTTTCATTAACTTCTATGCCTGTCTTTTTTGGTACTTTTCTTATTCCAATTAATAACTAACTAATCTATTTTTCTTTCTCTATATTTTCTAGTTATTTTTTTTCATTAACTTCTATGCTTGTCTTTTTTTTATTCTTTTCTTATTCCAGTCTATAACTAACTAATGTATCCTTCGTTCATTATTTTTCTAGTTATTTCTTTTCATTAACTTGTATACTTGTCTTTTTTAGTGCTTTTCGTATTTCAATTTATAAGTAACTAATCTATTCTTCGTTTCATATTTTCGAGGTATTTCTTTTATTAACTTCTATGCCCCTCTTTTGTAGTGCTTTTCTTATTCCACAGTATAACTAACTTATCTATTCTTCTTTCCTTATTTTTCTAGTTATTTCTTTTTATTAACTTCTATGCTCATCTTTTTTGGTCCTTTTCTTATTCCAATCTATAACTAACTAATCTATTTTTCTTTCCTTATATTTTTCTAGTTATTTCTTTTTATTAACTTCTATGCTTGTATTTTTGGTGCTTCTCTTATTCCAATCTATAACTAACTAATCTATTTTTATTTCCTTATATTTTTCTAGGTATTTCTTTTTATTAACTTCTATGCTTGTATTTTTGGTGCTTCTCTTATTCCAATCCATAACTAACGAATCTATTCTTTCCTTATTTTTCCAGATATTTCTTTTTATTAATTCGTATGCTCGTCTTTTGGGTACTTTTCTTATTCCAATCAATAACTAACTAATCTATTCTTTCCTTATATTTTCTACTTATTTCTTTTCATTAACTTCTATGCTCGTCTTTTTGTGTTCTTTTCTTATTCCAATTTATAACTAATCTATTATTTGTTCCTTATATTTTCTAGCTATTCCTTTTTATTAACTTGTATGCCTGTCTTTTTTGGTGCTTTGCTTATTCCAATTTACAACTAACTAATCTATTCTTCCTTCCATATTTTTCTATTTACTTCTTTTCATTAACTTCTATGCTCGTTTTTTAGTACTTTCCTTATTCCAGTCTATAACTAACTAATCTATCCTTCGTTCCTTATTTTTGTATATTTTTATTAACCCTATGCTACCTCTATGCTCGTCTTTTTGGTTCTTTTCTTATTCCAAATTATAACTAACTAATCTATTTTTCTTTCCTTATTTTTCCAGGTATTTCTTTTTATTAACTTGTATGCTTGTCTTTTTTGGTGCTTTTCTTATTCCTTCTCCATTTTATTTTAAAGGACTATTCACTTTTTTTTCTCTCCAATGAGGATGCACTCCACTCTGGCTGCAGGATTCTGAGTAGAGTGTAAAGGCTGTTTGTTTTTTCATCCGTAAATTAAGAACTGCGAGTGTGTGCGCTTTTTTTTTTTTTTTTTTTTTTTTGCGTGTGTGCGCGCGCAAACGTTCGTAAAATTGCCTGTTGTAAGTGTCACTGACCTTTGGTGACCTTTCCGTTATAATTAGCGACGAGCACGATGAAAATGGACGATGATGCGTCAGGAGAACAAAAAAAATATACATGAGTAATGTTAAAAAATCATATGTTACAAAGGGAAGCCTCCAGGAATAATGCATGAAGCTATTTTAGCATGTTACAAGTCTAACACAAAGAAGATACGCAGAGGGTAATAATACTGAACTGAAGCCTGCCTGCTCTGCTTTATTCTCAAAGAGGAAACAAAAATTATCATGAAAGACAGAAACTAACGTCATTCCAGGAGTGAGTGAACCCTCCCCTCCTGAAAGGTAATAGACATAGTTGCCTGGAACACCATTTTGTACTTCAGCATTGAGAATTATAAAGCTATGAAGAGCCTGAAAATATTTGTATCAGGGAACAGAGCGGGGACAAGAGGAAGTAGAGATTCTTGTTAAACTTAATATGCATCGAGGTGAACGGCCGTCAGCAATGCCGTGAGAGTGGGAGGGTGAGGTGCGGCGGCCTCTCACGAGTGTTGAGGGAATGGCTCACTGTCGCTCGTAGGTGTTGGTGCGACAGAAATGGAGTTATTTTTTGTGTTTTCTGTGGAGAGAGGAGGCAGATGAATTAGAGTCCATCCCAAACTGTTATTTTTTTATGTAGAGAGAAGGCAGATGAATTAGAGTCCATCCCAAACTGTTCTTTTCTATGTAGAGAGGAGGCAGATGAAATAGAGTCCATCCCAAACTGTTCTTTTCTATGTAGAGGGGAGGCAGATGAAATAGAGTCCATCCCAAACTGTTCTTTTCTATGTAGAGGGGAGGCAGATGAAATAGAGTCCATCCCAAACTGTTATTTTTTTATGTAGAGAGAAGGCAGATGAATTAGAGTCCATCCCAAACTGTTCTTGTAAATATATCAAAGTGAAATGCCTAAGAATTTTCGAATTTGGGTCCACAGATTCCTGGATACTCGCGAAAAGAGGGAAAATAGGGAAAGGAAATAGGATGCGAATGTGGAAAATCAGGAGAAAGGGAAGGAAAGACACACTGAGGGAAGGAAGAAAAGGAACTATAGCCATACAAATAAAGAAGGGTAGCTCTGTTAGGAAGCCAGAAACACAGTAGAATGAGGAAGGGATAATGGAGATATATGGTGCCGGTCTCGCGTTAGGAAGTTTGACAGCATAGGGGATTGTAATACATAACTAGAGCTGAGGAAATGAGTTAAGTGTAGAAGTTTGCTGATGAATGATGTCGCAGGTTACACCCTTCTACCGGCCGTCATCTATATACCATAATCCATAGACACGCAGCTCTACCAGCGGATAAAACTCCACCCGAAACTGACCTCTCTTTTGGCTACTCTTTACTTTTATCTTTTATAGGAGCGGCGAGTAGCGGGCTTTTTTTTTATACTCTTTTTGTTGCCCTTGAGCCATGTCCTCTGATGTAAAAAAAAAATACGGAAACTATCATGCTGGGTCTTGGAAGTCGATGCGAACTCGCCTATTCTCGTTTTTTTTTACAGTAAAGGAAGCAGCTCAAGGGTAAAAATAAAACAAAAATCCCGATAACCATTGCTCCTATAAAATAAATTAGAGATGGAATTCACAAAGGGAGTTCAATATTCGGTGGAGAAGTGTCGCGATACTCTTCTCTTTGCTTTTAAAACCCAATCCCAGGCTCGTTTTACAGGAAAGTATACCTAACAGTCGCTTGCATAAGAGATATTGAAAAGCGGGGATGAGTGGAAAGAATCAAAGTAATAGGGAAAGGAAATATGACGTGAATGTGGAAGATTAATAGAAAGGAAAGAAAAGACACACTAGAAGGGAAGGAAGAAATGGAGATATTGAAAAACGGGGATGAGTGGAAAGAATCAAAGTAATAGGGAGAGAAACTATCACGTGAATGTGGAATATCAATAGAAAGGAAAGAAAAGACACACGAAGGGAAGGAAGAAATGGAGTTAAGGGCATACAAATAAAGAAAGGTAAGCACGTTAGCTGGGAGAGGAGTAAAGGAATGGGAGGAGAGAGTGAGTCTTTGGAGAGATATGTTGCCAGGAGAAAAGAGGGGGAAGTGGGCTTAAGGGAACCGTAGGACTTGGTGGGGGAGGAAACAGTGAAAAAAGTGGAAAATATTAGGAAGGTGAAAAGGGGGATGGGAAGATGGGCTTTGGGGTTGGACGAAACGGGTAAAGTTACCGAATAGGAGAGAGAGAGAGAGAGAGAGAGAGAGAGAGAGAGAGAGAGAGAGAGAGAGAGAGAGAGAGAGAGAGAGAGAGAGAGAGAGAGAGAGAGAGAGAGAGAGAGAGAGAGAGAGAGAGAGAGAGAGAGAGAGAGAGAGAAATGATTGAATGGTTAAAAAGATAATAGAAAGTAAAGTTGAGAATGAAAGAAGAATGAAGATGGTAAAAAAAAAAAAAAGTTGAGGAAGAAGGAAATAAACTGATGGAGAGGAAACCAGAGAGAGGGAGAAGTGGAAGAAGAGGTGATGTGGAGAATTTGTGAGGACGAGACAGTGAAGCGAGAAGGTGGACGAGGGAGACAAGGGGAGGAGATGGCGATAAAGGGAGGAGAAATTCGAGATATGGACGGTGCAATAATCCGTGAGAAATGAATAGGGCAATAAAAAGCGAAGACCGGTGCGTACATAGACAGGCTTAAAGATGAACAGAGAGAACAGACGATGTAAGAGGAAGATTAAGAAGAACACTAAGAAAACCATGGCAGTGGAAGCAGGAAACTGAACTCTCTTTTGGCTACTATTTAATTTTTACTTTTGTGGGAGCGGCTAGTAACGGGGTTTTTTTATATACTTTTTTTGTTGCCCTTGAGCCGCATTCTTTGATGTAAAAAAATAGAGCTTTCAGGCCTACTAATCACAGTATAAATTAAATGAATGTTACTCAATGTACGGTAGTTTCTAAGACTTAACCATATATAGGTGGGTGAAAGGGGCATAGAAGGGATAGGGGGGGTGGGACCATGTGTCTTCTAGGAGAGCGGGAAGGGATAAGGTGAGGGAGGGAAGTAAGGAGCAGCTGGGTCTGTACTACGTTAGCGAGAGGAATAGTGACTGGGACTGCTGGGAGAGAAAGAAGGAGAGCGAGGCTGGCTTGGTTAGCGGTGCAGTTTTGATGAGGCGTCTTTTATATTGCGACTGACATTGACGGACTCACCTTTGTGTTGTCCTTGTTCTCTACGCCTCGCCTCCTGCCCACCTGTCTCCAGCCCACCTGTCTCCAGCCCACCTGCCTCCAGCCCACCTGTCTCCAGCCCACCTGTCTCCAGCCCACCTGCCTCCAGCCCACCTGTCTCCAGCCCACCTGTCTCCAGCCCACCTGTCTCCAGCCCACCTGTCTCCAGCCCACCTGTCTCTAGCCCACCTGTCTCCAGCCCACCTGTCTCCAGCCCACCTGTCTCCAGC
Organism: Eriocheir sinensis; assembly: GCF_024679095.1. Taxonomy (NCBI): domain Eukaryota; kingdom Metazoa; phylum Arthropoda; class Malacostraca; order Decapoda; family Varunidae; genus Eriocheir; species Eriocheir sinensis. Next base: position 425,912 of record NW_026111590.1, on the reverse strand, counting down.
CCACCTGCCTCCAGCCCACCTGCCTCCAGCCCACCTGTCTCCAGCCCACCTGCCTCCAGCCCACCTGCCTCCAGCCCACCTGCCTCCAGAACACCTAACTCCTCTCCAGCTCGCCTCTCACCCACCTCGCCTCCCTCCCACCTACCACATGTCCACCTTTCTCCTCTCCACCTCGCCTCCAGTCCACCTGCCTCCTCTCCACCTCGCCTCCCTCCCACCTACCACATGTCCACCTTCCTCCTCTCCACCTTGCCTCCAGTCCACCTACCCCCTCACTCCTCCCAGCTACCACCTCCTCCTCTCCACCTTGCCTCCAGTCCACCTACCCCCTCACCAGCTACCTCTTCTCCACCTCGCCTCTCGTCCACCTACCTCATCTACTTCCTCTCCACCTCCCCTCCCTCCCACCTACCTCCTCTCAACCTACCTCATCTCCACCTCGCCTAACATCCACCTACTTCCTCTCCAGCTACCTCCTCTCCACCTCGCCTCCCACCCACCTTTCAAATGTCCACTTTTCTCCTCTCCACCTTGCCTCCCGTCCACCTAACCCTTATCCACCTACCCCTTCTCCATCTCGCTTTCCGTTCACCTACCTCCTCTCCACCTACCTCCTCTCCACCTACTTCCTCTCCACCTCGCCGTCCCTTCACCTGCCTCCGTCCACTCTACATTCCCGGCCGCCTACCTGTGTCGCCCCATTAATGATCCTCCAGCCATCGCAGTCTCACCTTTACGTCCTCAGTCCTCTTGTTTATGTGTTGTTATTATCTGCTCCACACCTGCCCCTGACCACACCTGTCTGGCTATCCACTTGTCGGTCGGTCATTTTTTTCTCTTTCTTTGTTTCTTTGTCTTCATATCTACACCTGTTTCATTATATCTCTATGTCGGTCGGTCTTCTCCCTCCGCTTTTTTTGTTGTTGTTGTTGTTTTTGTTCTGTTTTGCGTATGTCAGTGTGTCTGTCCGACTCTGTTCATTTGGCGGGTTAGTTTGGTTGCTGACTTTCTGTTTCGGTAAACTATTCACTAGCTGACCGCCTTCCTCTTGCTGTGTATCAGTCTGTATGCGTCCCTGCCTTTCTGTATTACTCCAATTACGCGGAAATACACTCAACTCTTCCTGAAATCATGATGCAAATGAAGCCACTAAACGAGACGAAGCTGCTTAATTAATGAGAGAGAGAGAGAGAGAGAGAGAGAGAGAGAGAGAGAGAGAGAGAGAGAGAGAGAGAGAGAGAGAGAGAGAGAGAGAGAGAGAGAGAGAGAGAGAGAGAGAGAGAGAGAGAGAGAGAGAGAGAGAGAGAGAGAGAGAGAGAGAGAGAGAGAGAGAGAGAGAGAGAGAGAGAGAGAGAGAGAGAGAGAGAGTGTTCCATAGACGGTGTACTACAAAAGGGAAGGGATGCGAGCGCCGGGCTTCACCTCATCACCAATCACAACAATTTATATTTTTCTACTATAGTGACGTCATCCTCCGGGAGCCAATGAAAGCCCTGAAGCCTGAGTAAGTGGGCTGAGAGGGTTTCGATTGGGCTTCACCCGTTAGTCTGAATGAAATTATGGAAAATGAAGTCAGTAAATCAACCGATCCTTCTAAATTTCCTTCAAGTCATCACAACCATTTTCAATCATCTCTACTTTTATAACATTTACTTTTTAGAGGTTTTCTTCATTAATCTACTTTCCTTTTCGAGTTTTTTCACACATCTACTCTATTTTTTTTTCACACTTTTCAGCTTCATATGCAACTGTTCGTCTGTCATTTCTACGTCCGCTTGCCTGTTTTTTTTCACACTTTTCAGCTTCATATGCAACTGTTCGTCTGTCATTCCTACGTCCGCTTGCCTCTGTTCTTTTTTCACTTTTCAGCTTCATATGCAACTGTTCGTGTCATTCCTACGTCCACTCCGTTTTAGTTTACTTTAAAAAAATAATACATCAGCAAACACAGAAATTCAATGAAGCGGGGAAAGTAAATAAAAGTAATCCTGCAATGCGTAATCTGATAGCATTCATCGTTGACTGTAAAGAATGAACAAATAAACCGAGAGAGAGAGAGAGAGAGAGAGAGAGAGAGAGAGAGAGAGAGAGAGAGAGAGAGAGAGAGAGAGAGAGAGAGAGAGAGAGAGAGAGAGAGAGAGAAATATTCAGACTCAGACACAGACAGAGCGGGGAATTAGAGTAAAGCAGACAGACAGAATATTGGCACTGCAAGGTAAAGGTCAGGCTCTCGGCCCCTCCATTCCGCCCGTAGCATTGTGGGTCGCGCCCGAGATCAAAGCTTATTGATAATTAACCTCGGCACCATTAAAAAGCGCAGCCATCAAGGTAATTAGAGGCCTAGTTAGCCTGTTTCAGTTCTAATGATGGACAGGTGCTTGTTAGAATGCTGTAATGACTTTTGACTCCTCATTAGTGTGTGCGTGTGTGTGTGTGTGTGTGTGTGTGTGTGTGTGTGTGTGTGTGTGTGTGTGTGTGTGTGTGTGTGTGTGTGTGTGTGTTAATGTGTATTTGTGTGGGCGTGATAAGTCCTTTGATCATAGTAATTATAGTAAAATGTTTCTCTAATCAAGCAATCAGTGTGTGTGTGTGTGTGTGTGTGTGTGTGTGTGTGTGTGTGTGTGTGTGTGTGTGTGTGTGTGTGTGCCCGCGCCCCATCACGCTGCCACATCTAACAACATTAATGATGGATAAAACTTTAACGTATCGCGCCATTAACGTCAAGACACATTCCCTCCTTCACGTTTCATCCACAGCGGCATGAACACACACACACACACACACACACACACACACACACACACACACACACACACACACACACACACACACACACACACACACACACACACGCACACACACACACGTATCGATGGCGTCATGTCGTTTCATAATTTACTTGGGCGTTCAGGCGCTTCTGTAGGGATGGAAAGGGGAGGGGGGCGAGCGTGTGTTTACCGGTGGGAGGAAAAGAGGGGCGTGCGTGTCCATGAGGGGGGGGGTGCGGGAGGGTGAAGTATAGGTGTTTCGTGATAGGGGATGTCGTGTATATGTGTGTGTGTGTGTGTGTGTGTGTGTGTGTGTGTGTGTGTGTGTGTGTGTCGTTAATGGTCTTGCTGTCAGTTCAATCAGAGTTCTTTGGCAGATTCGCTTTGGCTATCTGTCTGCCGAAGAGCCGTGGTTAGAGGACGTTTGGCGGGGATTACACGGACTTAGCGCGGATGTGAATGAAGAAATGAAGGCAGAAGGGGTGTAGAAGCAGCAGCAGGAGGAGGAGGAGGAGGAGGAGGAGGAGGAGGAGGAATGGGCGTGCGTGCGGTGGAAGGCGTGGAGTCGCTGGGTGACAAAGTGGGTGGGTGGGGAGTTAAGGGGAGCCGGGTGGGGATGAGGTACAACTGCAGCAATCCACCAACTCACCCACTTGTCCCACCCCACCGCTCCCGCCTACCGCCCCCCCCCCCCAGCCGCCCCCCGCCCACCCCCCGCCCACTCGCCTTCCCCTCCTCATAAAGCGAGAAAATATGAACCTTTTAGCGGCGGCGGGGCGGCGGCGCTATAGTGATGTTGTGCCTTTGCTCAGCCATTAAGATGATGCTTCATAACCTCCACTCCTCCTCCTCCTCCTCCACCTTCCTTCCTCCACCTCTCCCCTCTGTAACCCACTCCATTCTCTCTCTCTTCCTTCCTTCCTTTCTTCCTTCCTTCCTTTTCCTCAGTCCCAATTGTTCTTCTCTTCCCTCTTTCACGTCATCAAATCCACTTTCTATTTTCTCCTTCCTTCCTTCCTTCCTTCCTTCCTTTCTTTTCTCTACTCCATTTTCTACTTTCGCTTGTCTTTCTTCCTTTCCTTCACCCCATTATTTTTCCTTCCTCTCCTCCACCGCATTCTCACATCCTTCCATTCTTTCTTAATTATATTCTCTTGTTTCCTTCCCCCATCATTCTCTCTTCTATTCTATTCCTTCCTGTTCTCCACCCCGTTCTCTTTTCTCCCTTCCTCTCTTCCAACCCACTGACTTCCGTTCCCCTTTCATGATGTGTATTTATCTTTCATTCACTCTTCTCTATTCTCTCTTACTTCTCTCCACCCATGCTCTCTGCTCTACCTTCCTTTCCCCCATTCCATTCTCTTTTCTTTCTTCATTTCCTCCACCCCTTTGTCTCTTCTCTCATTCCTCTTCATGATCTATTTCTGTCTTACGTCATTCCAATCTCTCCTCTTCCTTCCCTTCCCACACTTCATTATTCCTTTGGTTCTTCCTTCATTTAGTTTCCCCTTCCATTCCCTCACGTTATGTTCTCTTCCTTCAATTACAATACGCCTTTTTTTTATATTCTGTCCCTTTGTTTTCTCAGCCTCTTTCATTAATCTTTACTTTTATCCACATCATCCACCTTACCTATTTTGTTTCTTTCCCTTTTTCCTCATTTTACAGTAACCTCCTTCATCTCTCTTCCACCCTCATCCCTTCAATCACTCTCATCCTCCCTGCCCTTCATCACTCAGCCCTTCACCCCTTCCCTTCCTCACTCTATCCTCCATTCCCCTGCTCCCACCTTTCCCTCACTCACACCACTAAGCCTCACCATGTTTTTCCTTCCCCCTCTATCACCCCCTCTCTTCCTCTCACCCTACTTTATCCTCCCATCCCCTGCTCCCTTTCCCTCTCTCACACCACTCCGGCACTCCTCTCCAATCCATGTTTTTTCCTTCCCCTCTATCCTATCTCCCTCTTTCTCTCACCCTACCCTCTCTTCCCTCCTTTTCACCCTCCCTCTCCCTTCCGAAGCCACGTGTTTTGTGCGCAATAACCTAATTTGGATCAGGTTTTGCCTGTCGAAAAGGAGGGAAGGTAAATTTTAAGTAAACCTTCACCGTCCACGCTGCCTCTACGCATCCACATTTCACGGTCCTTCCATATTTTCTCATTGTTATTTTTATACGTAATTGTTAGGTAAGGAAGCTGTAGCGGACCTTAGCGTTACTGTTATCGTCTTAGGCCCACTCCCACTTTTCTTTGGGGGTGAGGGGGGGGGGGGGAGGTGAGGGGGTTAGTAGTGAAAAAGAAGCGAAAAGTCGGCTCCAAAATTTCACGTCCTCTTCGTAAAAACTCTTGGCTCGCCGGAAACAGTAGAAAGTTAGGCCATCCTGGTGTTTCAGTGTGTATATTTTATGGACATTACCCACCTGCAGGACATGAGAGAGAGAGAGAGAGAGAGAGAGAGAGAGAGAGAGAGAGAGAGAGAGAGAGAGAGAGAGAGAGAGAGAGAGAGAGAGAGAGAGAGAGAGAGAGAGAGAGAGAGAGAGAGAGAGAGAGAGAGAGAGAGAGGACGGTAAGCAGAAGAAGAAGGGAGGAGAAAGGGAGAAGAAAAACGGAGAGAAAAAGGAGGAAAAGAGAAAGACAAAATGTAAAGAAGGAGAGAGAGAGAGAGAGAGAGAGAGAGAGAGAGAGAGAGAGAGAGAGAGAGAGAGAGAGAGAGAGAGAGAGAGAGAGAGAGAGAGAGAGAGAGAGAGAGAGAGAGAGAGAGAGAGAGAAACCGACCACCTCCGCCACCGCATCCAGGTATATTCATTCATTCATCTCTTCAAGCTTCACTAATGAGCTTCAAATTACCGCGATTTTTCACCCGTGCGGCAAAAAAAAAAAACACACGCTCTAATTGGGTTTTGTTTTCTTTGTACATGTTCCGCGCATCTTGTTTCCGACCGGTAGAGTGCAGTGCGTGGTCCTTACCGTAGGGAGGGGGCGGGGTGGGGGAGAGGGAGAGGGAGTGGGAGAGTATGGGGAGAGGGGAGAGAGGAAAGAGGGGAGACAGAGAGGGGCGCTGCAGGAAATAACGACACTCACCTGGTCTTGCTGGGCGGCCAAATGAAACTCGTAAAACGCATTGCCGAGGCCCCCACACACGCCCTTGCACACACACACACACACACACACACACACACACACACACACACACACACACACACACACACACACACACACACACACACACACACACCTATGGGAGTTTGGTTGCACTTCTTGGAGGCACAATTACAGGTCTGAAGCGAGAGAGAGAGAGAGAGAGAGAGAGAGAGAGAGAGAGAGAGAGAGAGAGAGAGAGAGAGAGAGAGAGTAACACTTGCTTTCTGTTTTCTTTCCTGTCTCTTGAAGTGAAGCATCGTGTTCTTCCTCCATTAGGTCCTTGAATGCACACTTACGCTATCTCCACTTATTTTGTATTCGCCATTTGAAAGTGATCACCAAGTTCCAAGCGTTAAAGGCAGTGATACATGAAGGCAGAGACACAGTTAACCGTTTCTCATGTCTTTCCAGCCCCGTAAAACTATACAGGTACACAAGGGAGGCAGAATGATGTCTAAATCGAGCTCATCTTTATATATATTCGTCATTTAAAAGTGGTCACTAACTTCCAAGTGTTAAAGATAGATACGAGAAGCCAAAAAGGACAGGTAACCATTTTCCCTTGTCCTTCCAACCCCCATAAAGGTAAACTGGCACACGAGACAAGGAGAAGGATGTCTAAATCGAGCTTCTCTACTCCGACAGCCCCTCATAACACCAAATATTCTGTCTCCCCCTCCCTTCCCTCCCTTCCGCTCCATTCCCTTCCCTCCTGACCTCTTCCCATCCCTTTCCTCCCCTCGATCATTCCCTTAGGCTCCTCCTTTCTTAGTCTCGTCATTTTAAAGCGATGACTAAGTCTCAAGCACTAAAGACAGTGATACAAGAAGGCAAAGACTTAGGTAACCGTTTCCCGTGTCTTTCTAACCCCCAAAGGTAAACTGGTACACGAGACAAGGAGAAGGATGTCTAAATCGACCTTCTCTTTTAGATTCGCCATTTTAAAGCGATGACTGAGTCTCGAGCGCTAAAGATAGTGATACAAGAAGGCAAAGGCACAGGAAAATGTTTATTGTGTCTGTCCAACACACATAAAGCTAAACAGGTACACGAGGGAAGCAGGAGTGTCTAAATCGAGCTCTATTTTATTTATATTCCCATTTGAAAGTGGTCACTAACTCCCAACCGCTAAAGATAGATACGAGAAGCCAAAAAGGAGAGGTAACCATTTTCCCGTGTCTTTCCAACGCCCATAAAGCTAAACTGGTAGACGAGGGAAGCATGAGAGTGTCTAAATCGAATTCCTTTTAATTTATATTCCCATTTGAAAGTGGTCACTAACTCCCAACCGCTAAAGATAGATACGAGAAGCCAAAAAGGAGAGGTAACCATTTTCCCGTGTCTTTCCAACGCCCATAAAGCTAAACTGGTAGACGAGGGAAGCATGAGTGTCTAAATCGAATTCCTTTTAATTTATATTTCCATTTGAAAGTGGTCACTAACTCCTAACCTCTAAAGATAGATACATGAAGGCTAAGAGCTCAGGTAACCGCTTCCCGTGTCTCTTCAAACTCCCTAAAGCTGAACAGGTGCACGTGGGAAGCAGGAGAGTGTCTAAATCGAGCTCCTTTTTATTCATACTCCCCATTTGAAAGTCGTCACTAACACAACCGCTAAAGATAGGTACATGGAGGCTAAAAGCTCAGGTAAGCGCTTCTCGTGTCTCTTCAAACTCCCTAAAGCTAAACAGGTGCACGAGGGAAGCAGGATGATGTTTAAATCCCTCCCTAAGTCTCGCCAAACTATCTGTCGCTTCAGGAGACATCCTCGTCGGCTCGGCGTGAGTAATGCGTCGTGATCTGATTATCTCTCTGTAAACTGTGCCAAGCCGCCTCTCTCTCCGGGGTGGTTACTTAGCCTCATAGTTACGGCTGGCAGGCACGCACCGCAGGGCATGACTGTGTGCGTGTGTGTGTGTGTGTGTGTGTGTGTGTGTGTGTGTGTGTGTGTTTGAAGCCTCTCTTTTCTGTTTTCTTTCTTTACTTTTAATTCAAACTTCCTCTCGTTTTATCTATTCCATGCATGCACCTTTCTCCATTATTCTTCTTCCCCCTTTCCCTCATTTTAGGCAAATTTTAATCTTCTTTTTGCTCTCTCCTCATCCACCACGTTCCCCCTCTTTCCCTCCTCTTTACTTTCTGCCCCATTTCTTTTTTCCCCTCAGTTCTCCTTCTTCACTGTACACTCCCCTTACTCCTCCCCTCTTCTCCCCCGCAGCCATCCTTCACTCCACTATTCCTCCCCTCCCTATCTCCTTAATCTTCCTTTAGACGTTCCTCAGTCTAGTAATTTGAAGGAGGTCTGAAAGCGTTATCTAAGGTCTTGCGTGGGTTCGTGTCGCCTCCAGGGAATGTTTGCCGGGAGTGGCGCTACTGAAGGAGGAAGAGGTAGTAGTAGTAGTAGTAGTAGTAGTAGCAGTAGTAGTCGCAGTAGTAGTAGTAGTAGTAGTAGTAGTAGTAGCAGTAGTAGTAGTAGTAGTAGAAGATGGATGTTAACCGAGTAATTTGCATTGTCAAACAATTATTACCTTTATGCTTTTACTTTTCCACTACTACTACTACTACTACTATCATTACCGTTACTACCTTTCAACATTCCTGCTACTTCTCCCGGTTCTTGGATACCCGCCATACACTCAAGGCGGCCGTTCACTTCCCCGTTCACGTTCAGCCGTTCACGTTCTCCTGTTCACGTTCCCCTGCTCACGTTCAGCCGTTCAGGTTCTGCTGTTCACGTGTCCGGCCAACATTCACACGCGCGATAAATATAGAACTCTTTTGTGGGTCCTCCTCATAGTATTTCGAAGCGCCGCTGGTATTTACGAGGTAGTTAGGGCGGCGCAGGTCACCTCACTCTCCCCCTTCCTCCTCCACCTACTCCACCTCCTCCTTTCCCCTTCCCTCTCTCTACTCCGACAGCCCCTCATAACACCAAATATTCTGTCTCCCCTTCCCTTCCCTCCTGACCTCTTCCCATCCCTTTCCTCCCCTCGATCATTCCCTTAGGCTCCTCCTTTCTCCTCTTTTTTCCCGACATCCTGATCTTTCTTTCCCTTCTCCTCCTCTTCTTTTCTGGCCTCTTCCTCCTTTTGAACCGCGTCCTTATCCCATCTTCAGCATCCTTTCCATCTTTCCCCATTACCAACTCTCCCATCCTCCTCCTTGCCTTCTCTCCCTTCCCTCCTCTTCCTTCCCCTTCCCCCTCAGTCCCTGCCACCTCGAAGAATCTGTGTCCGGTAGTAAAATATGAGAGATGCGGTACAGATCACCGGCTAAAGAATTTACTCTCGAGGAAAAATTTGTCGCACAGGGTATAAATTCTCCCCTCCCGTCCCTCCCGCCGTCCTCCTCTCGCTCTTCCCGCCGCCTTCCTGTCAGGTATTGAGAATCCGTGTGAGGAGGAAAGACCGAGAGGAGGAAGGGAGGGAAGGAGGGAGAGAAGGATGGGGAGGGAATGGGGAAGAGGGAGCTAGGGCAAGAGAGAGAGAGAGAAGGAAGGAAAGGGAAGGGGATGAGAAGGGAAGTATGAGAGACGGAAGGAGGGAGAGAGGGAGAGAAAGAAGGAATAAGGGATGAAGAAAGTAATAAATAAGGGAAATTTTATCAGGTTCATGAGTTTTGTTGTTAAGAATTACTGATTTTTTTACGTCTCTATAACTAAAAAAAAAAAAAATTGCTATCTGTCGGTGAAATCCTATACTTATGGACGGATTTAATAATTGTATAGTTTATCAAGTGTTGTTTTTTTATTGTACTACCGCAACATAATCAGAGTAAAATAATCAGCGGTTGTCGATTTTTTTGTGAGGACCTCCGTGTTTTTTTTTTATTATGAAAAGCGAAAAGTTTGAGGGCTGAAAAATCAAAAAAAGGTCCACAAAAATACTGCTACGATGAGAATAAAAATGAATAACTAACAATAAAACAACAAATAAAAAGGATCATGACCATTTTTTTTTAACAGCAGAGTCAGTTCAAGGGCATAAAAAAGGAAACAAATGTGAAAAAAAGCCCGCTACTCACTGCTCCTAAAAAGAGTTAGAGGAGTGCCCGAAAGATAGGTCAATTTCGGGAGGCATACCAGCTAAGTTCAGTATTCAGTCCGTTAAGCTGTCAGTCCGTCTGTGTCTGTCTGTTTACTCATCTGTCTGCTGCGGAAGTGCATGCAAGGGTTCACGGGTTCGGCGCCGGCAAATGAGGAATGTTTCGTTATTGGTTTAATCTATATCGTCCCCGTCCTAGCCGTCGTTTGTCACGCTCGGAGGCCATTCTTGAGTACTCTGATGTGTCGCGAGGACTCCGAGTTATTGGACAAGTTAAATATGGCGGAGCGTCCACTCTGATGGGAGGATATTGCTCCATTCTCCTCCCCCCCACCGATCCCCCTTTACCCCCTTCCCCCTCACCGACCTCCTCTCACACACACGTCAGGATTAGCCCACCCCAGGTCCCTGTGACTCACTCAAGCCTGTGGGAAGGGTGGAGGGTGAGGGGGAGGGAGAGTGAGGGTGGAGGATGGGGTGAGGGAAGGGGCAGTGAAGAGGAGTTAGTAGTGGACTCGCTGGCGGTGTATCATTCCGCCGCGACCACCACCACCGCCTCCGCCTCCGCCTCCGCCGCTGCCTCCGCCTCTGCTGCCCAGGGAAAAAATATAATAAAAGATAACGCGGCTAAGTAACCCGCCGTAAAACCAGGACGCCATCGTAAAGCTCGTCTGAATGACACTCCCGCGCCGCGCCGCCCGACACATGCACGGGCGGGGCGGGGCGGGGCTGGGTTGGAAGGAAAGGGAAAGGAAGGACGTCTTTCCCTCACCTCGCCTCCCTTTCCCCTCCCCTCCCTCCCTCCCCTCCCCCGACGGCCATATCTTTGCAGCGGTGGCCGGGCTTTTTTATTAAGAGTTTTATTAGCCACGTTGTATACTGCCATAAATTATGTTTTCTGTCCTTTGCTTTATTTATAGAACCGCGCGCTAGAAACTCCATATGCGTGCATGTGTGTGTGTGTGTGTGTGTGTGTGTGTGTGTGTGTGTGTGTGTGTGTGTGTGTGTGTGTGTGTGTGTGTGTGTGTGTGTGTGTGTGTGTGTGTGTGTGTGTGTGTGTGTGTGTGTGTGTGTGTGTGTGTGTGTGTGTGTGTGTGTGTGTGTGTGTGTGTGTGTGTGTGTGTGTGTGTGTGTGTGTGTGTGTGTGTGTGTGTGTGTGTGTGTGTGTTTGTGTGTGTGTGTGTGTGTGTGTGTGTTTGTGTGTGTGTGTGTGTGTGTGTGTGTGTGTGTGTGTGTGTGTGTGTGTGTGTGTGTGTGTGTGTGTGTGTGTGTGTGTGTGTGTGTGTGTGTGTGTGTGAATACCTCCACAAAGTTCACCCAAAATAGACCTTGACTCTGTATTGCAAGTAGATTTCTTTACTAAAATAAGGCTCATATACAAGTACGAGAATATCAAGCCATATATATATATATATATATATATATATATATATATATATATATATATATATATATATATATATATATATATATATATATATATATATATACTGTTTTATTGGCGCGCGGCAGTAAGGCCCCGCGTGGCACACCCGAGGCCTGAATTTTGACTTCTGAACTCCTTGGTTCCAACCGTGAACCGTGTCAGCGAGTAGTTCACGTCGCCGTCCTGCGACCCGGCCTTCTTGGACTTCATGTGTGCCTGTAAGAGGCGAAACACGCTTGTGAAGGAATCTACTTGTAATACAGAGTCGATGTCTTTTGGGTGAACTGTGTGGAGGGGTTCATGCACTCACACACACACACACACACACACACACACACACACACACACACACACCAAAAAGAAAATCGGTTGTTGGATTACTGGACTACTTTCACGGCATCTTTGAAAATAAGGATTAACCCAAACGGCGTTATAATTATTACTACCTGCCATTGCCAGTCACGGGGCGCTGAGCCGCACCGCACCACCTTCCAGGAGTTAAAGTACCCTCACCGCGCCTTCTGATCTCCATACTCACACCATCCCCTGCGCCGCCACTCACCGTCATACCACACCATGAGCCGCACACTTTGAACCACTCTTCAGCCTTTTGTGTCACTCATAACATTATGTTAATTACATTTATTGGAAGCCGGAAACCATGATAATGTTTGCTTGTTAATATCAGATCCGCCTCAGTATTACGTGCGATTGCAATCACTAATTGAAATGTTTTTTTCACTTTCAGGATGTTGAAATACACGTATTTCGCTTGTGTTCGCAGTAATATTGCTGCCTGTTGTGACATTTCTTTGATTCTGCCTCATGCGGGAAGCCTGTGAAGAACGGCAGCCGTTGGCCATTGGCTTTGAGCAACTTACCCAACGTTTTTAAGTTGGTAGGCATTTTGTTTATCAATATGTGACCTTCAGCCTCCAGATAACATCACACACGCTCTCCTTGCACTGGATTGCGCCTGAGAGGCCGGATCCAAGCTGGCTCTGGAGATCCCTGTTGAAATTCACATTAGCTTTTTTCAGTCCAGGAAGGTCGAGTATCATTAGAATGCAAGCCAGCAACACAGGTTCTGATTGCTTTTTTTAAAGCATGTTAGGCAGGGAAAGAGATTTCCACATCCATTTTAGGTTCGCATTTCTTGTCAAAAAATGTATTCATATTTTCACGGAATGTCCTTCAGCATCATTTACGAGGGTTTGTTCTTCTATCATTTCGTGAATCCTTGCCATGATTCTCTACCGTGGTTTCTCTAGCGACGTTTACCCTACTTTAGCATCAGCAGATTAGGGGCTACCAGCAAACCTCTTCTAGAAATCGAATGGTGTAATTGCGGTTAACTCAAGTGCTGTGGTTTATGAAAATAAGGATATGTAACTAAGAGGGAAGCGATGGAATGTTCCTTAGTATGGGTAGTAGGGAGGGAAGGGAGGGGAATGGGTGACAGTGTGAAAAAGGAGGGAGAGTCGTTTGATGGTGCGAAATAGGAGGGGAAGGAGGAAGTGTTTGGGGGAGGAGGAGAGGAGGAAGGAAGAACTGACTGGTGGATTTGTGGGAGGAGGAGGGGAAGAGGGAAGAACTAACTGGTGGTGTTTGGAGGATGGGGAAGAGGTGGGAGGGGACAGGTAGGAGGAGGGGCGAGAGGGCGGGTACAAGAGGAGGGGAGAGGGTACATAGGCTGGTGCTGTTGAGGAAGGTTAGGGGGGAGGGGGGCTGGCTGGCGGTGTTCCTGTCACCTCCTAATCCAGTGTTTCAGTGCAGTGATTAATTTATCTCATGAATGACGCGTCGCGGAATTCCATTTGAGAGAGAATCCCGCCGCAGCGCCGCGCCGACGCCGCGACACGGAGGCAGCATTTACGTGTCCAGGAAATCCTGTGTTGGCGGCGCGTACGGCGCTGTGGGAGTGGGTAACGCTTCTTGTTGCGACTATTGTAACTGTAATGTTAAGAATTTATATTATTGCTTTTGCTGTTATCTTAATGATAGTTAAGTAATAGTAGCAGCAACAATAATATTAGTGATGTAGGGGCGTAGGCAGCAGGGGGTGCTCGATTCCATGGGGTCTCCCTCACTTTTTTACTTAACTGAATAATAATTGTGTGTGTTTTTAATGCTTTTAAAGCTCTTATCCTATATGGCTTTCATAATATCTGAATATTGTATTGTAAGTATTATGTCTGTGGAATCAATCTTTTTCCAAAGTCCTGATTTTCCCGCTTGATGGAAGTACCGCCGTGTTATCAGCTGGACTCACTTCAAACACTTGCCAACTTGTTGATTTGTCAACAAATGATATATATATATATATATATATATATATATATATATATATATATATATATATATATATATATATATATATATATATATATATATATATATATATATATATATATATATATATATATATATCTATATATATAGATATATATATATATATATATATATATATAGATAAATTTCTTACGACATGGCCTATTGCGCCGGTAGGCTTCTTCCCGGTGGATCCTGAATTCCTGATGGTCGGTCCAAGTCTTCATCCCGGTGGGGCCTGATGGTCGGCCCAGTCCGTTCTGGCGCAGGCGAGTGTTTATAGTGGCGCCATCTTGCATTGGCTCATGCTGCCCTCCCGGAGCTCATTTTCAATCCTAGAATCTAGAGTGTTGGTTGATAGGTGGTCTTCTGGACAGCATATGGGTAGTTTTAAGCCACTCGGCGGCGGCTGAAAAATCCCAGCTTGGTGGCACCGGTCGGGGATTGAACTCGCGTCCTCCTGAACGCGGGGCCGTCACGCTATCCATTCAGCCACCGCCTCCCCTATATCTATCTATCTATCTATCTATCTATCTATCTATCTATCTATCTATCTATCTATCTATATATATATATATATATATATATATATATATATATATCTATATATATATATATATATATATATATATATATTAGTACCTACTAGTAATATACATTGCAGTATTACCTGCAATATTATGTAATAACAACTTGTGTAGATAATTCCGTGCTGTAAATGTTGGATCATTAATTAATGCCCTGCTTATTATACCAAGAAACCCTCCAAACGTTACAGGAGAGGGGGTGAAGGGGAGCCCCGTAGGACAAGGTGCTTGGGAAGGGGGAAGGGAGGAACGAAGTAGGGAGTGAAATTGGAAGATGAACAAGAGGTAGATAATTAATGTCCTTAGAGATGTTGAAGATGAGAGGACGCCCTGCATGGTGGTGAAGAGTCTGGGATGTTGATATAGGGAACTTGGGTGTGTGGAAGGTGATGGGGGACGTGGATGAGAGTTGGAAGGAAACTCTGGGGGTGAATATCTGCGAGGGGTGTTTGTGTCAAAGGAACGGAGTGGATGAGAAGCCAGATGTGGATGAAGAGACCGGAGACAGGAGAGCTGGATGAATTGAAAGGTTGGATGAAAGGTGAGGATGACATGGGTGGGGGTTGAAATTGGGATGAGAGAGGAGGTCGGGTGTGGTTAAGCAAGATTAAAACATCTCCGCGGGCAAGTTCAGCAGTGAGAGGACAAGGGGAGAAATGAATAGTGGGGCTGGAGGAGGGGTGAAGGAGGAGGGGAAGAAAGGGGGGGGAGGAAAGGTCAAGTCTGGTGAGTCAAAATTAAGACCATAACGTCCGCCCATCACCCTTGTGGCCTTCCCTATTCAAATTGAAGTGGGTTTAGCGTCTCTCCTCACCCCCCCGAACTTAAACAATATTTTGGTGGTTGGTTGTTTTTGCTGTTGTGGTGGTGATGGTCGCAGTGGTACTTACTGTGGTAGTGGTTGTGGTGGTGAAGTGGATGACAGTGGTGGAAATTCTGTTGTTGGATGTATGATGCGGTATATAGGAAACCCTGAGACGGATGCATGGTTGATTCTCTCTCTCTCTCTCTCTCTCTCTCTCTCTCTCTCTCTCTCTCTCTCTCTCTCTCTCTCTCTCTCTCTCTCTCTCTCTCTCTCTCTCTCTCTCTCTCTCTCTCTCTCTCTATCTATCTATCTACGTATCTTTCTTCATCTCTTCTTTGGCCCTAAAATGGATACTAAAGTCCACTATCAGGAGAGTCATGTTTGTTACGGACCACCTGACCTCAACCCATCGACTCTGCAAGTAGAACCACGAGGAGCTACTACGGGTTTGACTGCAGATAGGATGGGAAGGTAGTAGTGGTGGAAGTAGTAGTAGTAGTAGTAGTGGTGGTGGTGGTGGTGGTAGGAGCAGTAATAGTTGCAGAAAATACATTATTAGCGATTTGAATACCAGGAATGATGATGGTATTAAAAATCTTACTATTAATAATACCACCACCTCACAACTACTACTACTACTACTACTACTACATATACTCCCTTACCACTACTACAACTACAACTAATAATAATCGAAGTATCAGCAACAACAATAACACCGCCTCGCCGACAGCAACGCAGCCTCGCCTCACCGTCATTACCTCCAGCGCCATCAATCTGCCTTTTGCTCCGTGCCTTCAGAGGGGGGCAGGGAGGGGGGAGGGGGGGAGGAGGTGCATCGTGTTGTTGGTGAGGTAATGTGTCTCTCGGGGGAAGGCTTATACATTACGGCTTCCAATATCACCACCACCACCACCACCACCACCACCGCCGATGTTTCTACCACCACGCTCCCTCCTTCTCCTCCTCCTCCTCCTCACAGCCCTCCCCACAATGCCATTCCCTTCATCCCCATCTCTTCCTCGCACGCCTATCACTGCTATGCCTCCTTCTGTTTCTTCTTGGTTCCATTCTTTTTTTTCTGTTTTCATTTTTTTTCCTCCTGTTACACGCTTTCCCTCCCCTTCTCCCTTCTTAACATTCAACCTCTTCCTCCCCATCACGAAGCATTTTATATTAGTTTCCCTTCAATTTACTCTCATGTAACTATCCATACGTACTCATCTATTCCCGTTTCTAAGTTCATTCTCTACATTTTTTTTTTCATAGCACACCTTCATACATACCCACATACATACCCACATACCTTTTTCATACCCACTCCTTCAACCCTTCCATCTCCATGCCCCCTCTTCACGCGCACTCCCTTACACCAACACTCCCTTACACTCACTCTCCACGCCAACACGTCCCCCACAATCACCCTCACTCCCCTTATACCCCACCTCCCCACACTATAATGCCCCACGCTCCACTCACCCCCACCTAACCAATGCACTCTATGCCCTTCCATCCTCCTCCTCCTTCCACCTTATGACCTCAATGCTCTCTTCCACTCTCCTCTCCTACCCCCAATCCTTTCCTTCCCCAACGTTCACCAGGCTTTCTTATTCGCCTTCCCCGCCCCCTCCACTTTCCCAGTCATTCTTTCCCTCCCTTCCTCTTCCCCCGGCTCCAACCCAAAACCCCCCCCCCCCCCCCCCCCCCCCCTCCCCGCCGCCGCTGATAATGGCTCCGCTCCGCCTCAGTGATATAAATTGGGCAGCAAACTCGTTGCTCACAAGATCGACACCCGCGATGCATCAAGGCCCCGAGGCGCGTAAAGGAAGCTTGACCTCACGCTTTCTTCCTCTCTCTCTCTCTCTCTCTCTCTCTCTCTCTCTCTCTCTCTCTCTCTCTCTCTCTCTCTCTCTCTCTCTCTCTCTCTCTCGTTCCTTCTCAGTTATCCCTTTCTATTTTCCTCTTTTTCTCCGTTTTCTTTTCCCTTCAACAAACCATTCCCTTCCTCCTCCCCCTTCCCCTCCTCCTCCTCCTCCTCCTCCTCCTCCTCCTGTCGGCCCTCGCCAATATTCGGTCCACGTACCGGATCCGTCTTTACCAAATGGCTCTTGGACAGTTTATCAGGACCCGAAAAGGCGATTTAATACATTCCACTCAGGACTAGGAGGAGGGGGAGTGGGGAAGCAGGAGGAGGAAGCAGAAGCAGAGGAGGAGGATTAGGAAAGAAATGGTTTAGGTAGACGGGTATGAGGAAGAGGAGGAGCTAAAGGAAAAATGGGGAAATGTGAAGAAGTTCGGAATCGGGAAATAAAATGGGGAGGATAATAAACAAAGAGACGGAAAGGAGAAGATAACGTTGGAGGAAGTGGAGAGCGGGGAGAGGGAAACATTTGGGGGCCTGTAAGAATTTAAAAGGAGAACGGAGAGAAGAAGAGGAGGAGGAGTAGGAGGAGTGTTTAATGTCGGTAAATAAATATCCTTAGCACTATCCAACCCAGCGTTAAAGTGTTCAAACCTAAACACTTTATTTAGTTCCTTTATTTGCTCTCTCTCTCTCTCTCTCTCTCTCTCTCTCTCTCTCTCTCTCTCTCTCTCTCTCTCTCTCTCTCTCTCACACACACACACAAAAAAAACGTTTATTTAGTTGCAGTGCGGGACCTGTTAGCCGTAAGTGATCATAGTGTTCGTCTTATTTGGCAAAGTGTCATTATTATGCGCGTGGAGTGGAGGTGAGCGGGGAAAAGGGGATGGTTTCGTCCTTCGTCGCGCAGCCTTCAGAGGAATGCAATATGATGACTCGGGACAAAAACTTTCTTCCCGGACACTCGAGATAACACCTGCAATCGCTTCCCCTGAGGGCGGTAATCGCAGTCCTGATCCGCCTGGCAAGCCGTCACCGCCGCTCCCTTTGATGTCAACTTTCGCTCCACAACGAGATGCGTTTTTGGCGCTTAATAGGATAGACGTTTTGACTGACTCATGTAACTCGCATTAAAGAAAAAGCAATGATGTAACAATAAGGAATAAGAAAATCGTTACGGAAAGGAAAAAAATGCGACGAAAACGTTATAAGCACAGTAGAAAGAGAAAAATTATATGGATTTAGGAAACAGAAACATACTTACAAATACGGAAGAATACGTTTGTGGTTTAGTTATTTCTTACATTTGCTTTTGAACTGAAGCAAATAATAAAGAAAATTCAAGGTGGGCAGACAGAGACAGACAGACAGACAAACACGAAGACTGATTGATTTGAGAACGATAATTGACGAAGCTTTTTTTTATAGGAAGAACGTCAAGCCATTTGTAGTCGCGACTCCTCACCCAAAACAAGCAAGCTGTCTGCGGGTGTGTCCCTTGTGTCCCTGGGGCTGACAAGGCTCTTACCCAACATTATATAAACAGGTTTCTCGTTTCCCCGGTCACAGGCTCCACGCACGCGCTGGTAATTATCGCACATTTGATTGGCATGAAAAGAAAACGGGATTCCAGTCTTTGGGTATTGCGTTCCGCTCTCCCGGACGCCTGACAGCATAATTACAGCCCGCAGCCTCGGAAAACACCGTCTCGCCACACCAAAGAATTCCCACACCCGGAGCAGACAGGTGGACACGGTTACTGAGTACGGCGAGGAAAAATAATCTTCGCGTGTCTCAGAGGAAATGGGTAAGAGCGGAGGGGGCTTATAGGGTGGCGGGAATTACTTGTATCCATGACTCAATAAGGTGTGTGTAGGGTGATTTAATGCAGTGTGTATTGATGAATTTGTAGGTGTCCGAGGGTGAGTGGGTGGAGGGATTTATTTAGTAGCCTCCCTGACGTGTGTAAGTGTTAAGGAGAAATGTGTTTGTTGCTTTAACGATTCGCCTTCAGAAGTTGCACGATGTCTGGGTGACGGAAGGGGAGTGGGTGGAGAAGGTTGTTTACTTTCTTATCATGTGGATGTGTTGGCGTGTCGAGGGTGTTTGAAGGAAGCTTGTCTCCAGAACTACTGAGTGTGGTTAAGTGAGTTTGTTGATGCGTCTTTAGTCTTTGGGGTGTTTTGACTGAGCACTTTTATTTGCCTCACCTTCATAGATGTCGTGTGCTAGTGTGTTTAGTGTCATAATTGTATGGTTCATTTGATCTCTTTATACTGCTCGCCTATCTTTTTTTTGCATGTGTGTGTTTAGAGTAATTGATCCTTATGTGTGAGCTGCGTGTGTGTTTAGAGTAATTGATCCTTATGTGTGAGCTGCGTGTGTGTTGAGAGTAATTGATCCTTATGTGTGAGCTGCTTTATATTTTTGGTCTGTGAATCTGTAGAGGCAATGCTCGCTGTGAATACCAAAGCTGTCTGCCCGGGTTCTGTTCGCTCAAATTATCGTCTGTATGCAAGTCACAGAAGCGAGTGGTTGGTGTGTGTGTGATGCCGCGAGTCATCGTTCTCTGGTAACGATGACGGTCACATTTCGCCCACAGCATTACATAGAAGGGCGTTGGCACTACACCTATGTATAAAATATAAGTAATGTGATAATGTTAACTGCAGTCATAATAGTAATAATAATAATAATAATAATAATAATAATAATAATAATAACAACAACAGGAACCGCGATACGAAATCTTCCCGTAAAACAAATACTCCCACACCCGTCAAGAAAAAGGAGAGAGGATTGTCAGGAAGCTCCGAGATAAATTCTTATACAGCCCTTTTTATTTAGTGTGCTGACAGACGTGCAAGTTTCGACGCGTCGCACCAGTAAGTACAAACTTTCATTTGTTTTGTTAATTTTAACCTATTTACTGTTCCTCCAAAGGCAATATACAAGACAGTCAGGGCAAGCCTCTCTTGATGTCCAGGCTTTCCTCGAATGGAAGCTCGTGGCCACCTCCGTCCATGTGGATTCGATGATGCCGTCCACGTCCATGCCAACGGAGCCATCGTAGCAGGCTTTCCTAGTGTCCATTCCATCCTATTTGTCGATTCTGATAACATGAGTGCTTCATGATGACGGAAAGGAGCCTATTTTTTTCTTTTTTACTGGAAAGGAAGCAGCTCAAGGCCAACAAAGAAAAGAAGCGGAGAAAAAAAAGCCCTCTAATCGCTGCTCCCATAAAAGATAAAAGTAAAGAGTGGCCAAATGAGAAGTCAGTTTCGGGTGGAGAGGTGTCTTGATACACTCCCCTTGAAAAAGGTCAAGTGATAGGCAGGAGGAAATACAGACGAAGGAAGGCTGTTCTAGAACTTAACAGTGGTGGGGATGAAAGAATGGAGATGGAATTCAATGTTGGGAAGTGTAGTATTCTGAGTGTAGGTAGGAATAACCCCTCACTCCTCTAACGACTGATCAGGTCTGGGTGTGAGAGAGACCTTGGAGTCTTAGCGAGCACTGACCTCCGCCCTAGGACTCAATGCATTCAGACTAAGAATCGTGCAAACAAGGTACTGGGTTTCATCTCAAGGAGCGTAGGCAGCAGGAGCGCTAAGGTCATTCAAAAACTTTATTTTGCATTAGTTAAACCTCATCTCGATTATGCGGTTCAGTTCTGGTCACCCTACTATAGCATGAATATCAAGATGTTAGAATCTGTACAGAGGAGGAGGACAAACATAATTCAAGGGGTGAGACACTTGCCTTATAAGGATAGACTAAAGCGTTTAAATGTACGCTTTCTAGTAAGGCGAAGGTTACGAGGAGACTTGGTCGAGGTTTATAAATGGATGAAGGGCTTTAATAACGGGGATGTTAATAGAATTTTGGTTGTAAAAGAGCCAGGCAGGACACGTGGCAACGGTTTTGAGCTAGATAAATTAAGATTCAGCAAAGACATAGACAAGAATTGGTTGACCAACAGAGTGGTGGATGAGTGGAATAGGCTTGGCAGTCATGTCTTGGGTGCCACTTCCATAGATACATTCAAGAAGAGGTTGGATAAACTCATGGATAGTAAAGTTAGGTGTGGCTAGGCTGACAGGAGCTGCCCTGTATGGGCCAACCGGCCTCTTGTAGACTCCTTATGTTCTTGTGAGATGCTAGTTAACTCTTGCATAAGGGGTTTGAACAGTATAGGAATGTGCTAGAGTAGAAAGTCGGGTGCAGCGGGGCCGCGGTAAGGGTGGGAGGCATGCAGTTAGCAAGTTCAGAAGAGCAGTCGGCATGAAAATATCGATAGAAAATAAAGAAATGCAACATTGCGGCGGAATTTAAGCGGTAGAAATCTGCTATAAAAAGTCCGTTCAGTTGAAGCTTGCACCTGGAGCCTAGCGAGAGGTTTGTAAGCTGCTCTGTGATTGGCTGCCGCTCCTCTCACTCACTTATCATTGACACACTCTTTGATGCGACACACCTCTGTATTATTTGCTTTAACTCGTCTCATATGCAAGATCAGTCGTTTTGGTTGGTACCATTACACTCAGCAATGATTGTAGATCTCACATATGTTTGTCAGTTCTCTGTAAACCAAAAATTAAAGAAATTACCGAGTGGTGAAGTGAAAGATGGAGTCATAAATGTTTATACCCCATTTTATTCTTCGCTCACTATGTGAGATCTACAATCATTGCTGAGTGTAATGGTACCAACCAAAATGACTGATCTTGCATATGAGACGAGCTAAAGCAAAAAATACAGAGGTGTGTCGCATCAAAGAGTGTGTCAATGATAAGTGAGTGAGAGGAGCGGCAGCCAATCACAGGGCAGTTTACAAACCTTCGCTAGGCTCCAGGTCCAAGCTTCAACTGAATGCACTAGAGGAGAGTTGATGAGACGAAGAGCCCTCTCTGTCTAGTAGGGCTGTATGTATGGAGCTCCCCACACACGAGATGCATTCTCTATACGAGGATGAACAAGGCCCCTGTATATGGGCAGCATCTGTGGATGGGAAAAGGACTGGGGGAGACGATACAGAACGCGAGCAACAGAAGAGATATGAAATGTACAGTTAAAGTTTTGATAGACCGAGGAAGTTCAGTGTAGAAGAAGCTGACAGCTGAGTGTTGTCGAAGAATAGGGGATAGGTGTTTGGAACATTGTGTCGAGTTGATAGGTGGAGAAATTGTTTTTGAGGCATTAAAGGACACCAAGTTCCTTTTGCCCCAGTCGGAAATAATAGCAAGATCTGAGGTCAAGCGTTCTGCAGCCTCCATACTCATCAGCTAAAACTCAACGGTGGATTGTGAGGGAAGGAAAGTTTTGCGATTTAGTGGCCGCTCGTTGACCCTCGCGCCGTGCTTGTGTCGGTGTGTCAGCAGCTCCCCTAGCAGAACGGCCCCGCCGGCCGCCCAGGCCAAGCCAAGGATATAAAACACGCCCTGCAGGTGCTGAAGGGAGAGGGGCCAAGCTGCGCTGTCCCTCTCCGAGTCCTGCGCCTCAATCTTGCCTCCGCCTCCCGGAGTCCCATCCTGAATAAGCTTTGCCGTGGAGTCCTGTAGAGCGAAGGTTGGATTGAGTGTGTCAGTGTGTTGGGGAGGGTGACGCCATGAGCCTCGAGGGCCGGTGCTGGAACACACACACACACACACACACACACACACACACACACACACACTTGTGGCCCAGACCTGACCGAGGTCAGACGTGGGTCACGGAGCTCCGAAAAGAGCTGCCAGGGGCCACCCTGTTGCCAACCCCCCCTTCCCCTCCATCCCCCTCTCCCTTTTCATCAAAAACCCAACACCGTAAGAAACGTTTGTGACATCAAGCTTATCATGGTGACAAACATTGAGTGCAGTGCGTTTGTGGTGCCGTGAAGACATTGAAGAGTAGAAATGGCCAGTGTGACGTCGACGCGGCCTTACATCCACCCGACACCCCAGGTGCGCCCAGGTACACCAGCCCGACCATCGTGCTGCTGGGAGAATTCGGTTCAGGTGCAGTGCAGTGTTGAGGCCCGTCACTCAGGTGGACTCAGGGTTGGGGCTACAAGGCAGTGCAGACGTTAGATGTTCCCACGCCTATTGCCGCGCGGTCCACCCCTTCCTATCTTGTCTCACCGGCTGGATAGATTAGCAGGTCATCGCTAAGCCCATAAGCTGAGTGACGGCCGACACCGCCTCTACCTGCACCCCTGACCCCTTTTTGACCTGGGGTTGACCTGGGGCTTAACACCTGACCCGTCACCCGGAAGACCACACCGCCTCCTACCGCACCAACGGACTGCATTCCACCACCTCACCTCCCTCCCCCACCACCCCAGATCCCCTATACCCCTTTCATATTGTACATTTTCCCTTTTTTTTTTTATTATATTTCAAGTGTATTTTAACGTGTATATTTTCAGCTTTATAGCTGCAATCACTTAATAAACCGTTTATTATTATTATTATTATTATTATTATTATTATTATTATTATTACACACACACACACACACACACACACACACACACACACACACACACACACACACACACACACACACACACACACACACACACATATACCTGGATCCAATAGTTCACGAGGCCGGCACTCAGCAGCTGCTGCATCACATGGTCAAACTTGTGCTTCCAGGGCGTGTGTTTAGGGAAGAACCAGACCATGTTGCTGGGCAGCAGCAGCTCCCCCGCCTCGTAGTAGCTCCCCGACCCCTGCCGAAGGAGGGCAGACTGATGGTCGCCACGGGGCACCGGAGATACTGCGTTTACACCAAGCGAATCGAATCGATTCCATTCATGAAGAATCATTTGACTCAAGTCATTTTGAATCAGCATAGTTCCAACTAACTGAGTCTGAGTCAACATTCAAAAGGCAGTACCAAGGCAGGCTTTCACTTGCATGGACTTATAAGCTGTCACTGAAATAGCAGCGTTGCTGTGGCTGAGGCAACGTTGACGTAGGCGTCAGCAACGAATATGAGTGCATGAAATTAATGTTAAAAGACCTGAATTTGGAAGCTTTGGACATCTGTTCCCAGATTTGGTGAATAATCCAGAGAAACTTTATGACCATTATTATGACTAAAGAACAATTTAAAATGTTGGTGGAGTTGACTGGATCCTCCATAAAAAAAGCAGAATACCAATTACCGATGTGCAGTTATGTCACGCATTTCAAACGTAGACCACACACCGTACAGTTGCCAAATGAGAATATCTAGCCATGTCCATAACGTTTTGTGTCGTCATTTGTTTGAAAAAAATATGTAGCGTAATGTTGTCTAGTAAATCGTAGGGTGCGGCAATTCCTTCTGTGGTTCAGTAGCCTAAGGTAGTTCTACTGTGGTAAGTGAATAAAAACTGTTAACTCACCTTTGCATTTAATTTCTGTAGCAATATCCTTCCATAAAGCAGCCATGACATCCCGATTTCGGTGCATAGGATCACTGGGATTATATACCGCACGTCGTTCTCGTACTAAATTAATCAGGACGTCCGCTAGCATGGTGCTTACTCCTCGGGTGACTCACCTTGACTGATGAAAAAATGGGTCCAAACCAATCAGTGATTCTGAATCGCCATGAATCGTCATGATTTTAATTGACTCGATTCGCTTGGTGTAAACGGTTACATTGAAATTAGTGTGGCGAATCAAGACGAATCACGAATCATGTTGATTTTTCATGAATGGAATCGATTCGATTCGCTTGGTGTAAACTCAGCCAAATTAGATAATGCAAACTGTGATTGACGAATATCCAGACGAAAAACTTGCACACGTATTCTCCTCCGTTCATACACACAAATACATACATACATACACACATACATACTTGCACACGTACATATATGCCTACATATATCCAATTATATATTTTCAATGAATCCAATTACCTTGATTATTCTATCTTGCTGAAGGGCAACATTCATGTTATCCGACCGGGTAAAAATGACGTGCGATCCTTCCCACAGCAGCTCGATGCACCGTTCCCGTGTGTTGCACACTTCGATGTTTTCCTTGAGGGTCCTGAAGATAGGGTCCTCGCTTTCGGTAATCGCCTCCCAGAAAATACTGTTATTGCCTACAGTGGCGAGTCTGAAAGCGGATGAAAGTATTCTTAAAAGTAAATGCTATTGTTGTTTATGAAATAAAACGCACGATATCGAGCAATCATACTTCTGTTTTTCACCACCTGTGTGTTAGTGTAGCTTCTATATCAGACCTGTATCCGCTGTTGACTAGGTCCAGCAGGTCGTGCAGGCGGCGTGGGTAGGCTGGACGGGTGAATATTCCCACCAGGTTGGAGGTGTAGGCCACTGTGATGATGAAGCACTGGAAGAACCACAGCACCACCAGGGTCCTGGCGGGCAGGGCTCGGGGCAGGCGGGGCACGCTCTGTCCCACCAGGGGTCGTTGTGTGTCCAGCCAGACGGAAGCCCCGCCCCTCGGGGCGCTGGTGGCAGCCCCATCCTTCGTACACTTCCCGCCCACCCTCTCCTGCAGCAAAGACATTGGGATTGTAAACGTGGAGGTGCGAGGCTCACCTTTGGTGAGGGGAGAGACGCGAGCAGCCTGAAGGAGGTGTCTTACCTGCAGCAGGTAGCGGCCATGAGTGTGGCCAGCCAGGAGGTGCCGCGGGCCAGGCTGAAGGAGACTACTTACCTGCAGCAGGTAGCGGCCATGAGTGTGGCCAGCCAGGCGGTGCCGCGGGCCAGGCTGAAGGAGGCGTCTTACCTGCAGCAGGTAGCGGCCATGAGTGTGGCCAGCCAGGCGGTGCCGCGGGCCAGGCTGAAGGAGGCGTCTTACCTGCAGCAGTCTTAAACAGGTGATGGCCAGCAGGGCAGAGAGCGTGGCCATCCAGGTGGTGCCGTTGAACACCCGGGCGATGCCCATCCACCTGGGCAGCGGCGGGGGAGTCATCAGGAAGGCCCCGAACCCAGCCACGGAGAGGGTCGTGGAGAAATCAAAGCTTTCTGCTCGGTGTATGTTCAGAGCAAGGGAATTTATCGTAAAGTTCTTTTCTTGTCTTTCTATCATTCCAAAAACATCATTCCAGGTGCCCTTTGAGATGCCGCTCCAATTGGAACCAATAGAGTCAGCTGTCGTGCTGCATGTAAAATTTAGTTTCGAGCATAAAACTTTCAGTATCTCCACTGAGACTCCTTCAGCCTTTTTTGGATTTATTTTATTTAGGTATAAAAACGGCTCTCTTATAAACCTAGAAGCAATGTGAAAAGTGTATCCCTCGAAGGACAGGAACCGGTCCGGGAAGAGCGCCTCCCAGCTGGCGAAGGCCTCACGCCGCCACGGGCCGAGGAGCCGCACGCCGCCGGGGGAGAAGGGCAGCACAGTGTACACCCCGAGGGCGTCGGGGCGTGAGTCCGCCTGGGCCGAGAGGTGTCCGATGAGCGCCACATTCTCCACGCCGCTGAGCGCCTCGTGCCGCAGCAGGTCGGTGCCGGAGGACGGCCCCAGGCTGAAGAGCAGTAGGTTGCGTGGCTTCCAGTGGAGCCACAGCGCCTGCAACAGCTCGGGCCGCGGCGTGAGCCACAGCACCACGTGGAGCACCGCAGAGGAGGAGAATAAGTCACCAGGGGGTGCCGCCTGCCGCCGGCTGTGGCTGAAGTCAAGGGTCAGGGTGAGGTGCGGCGTGCTGCGCATCGCCTCCACACCCACGACCGCCCACCGCACGTCTGCTGGAAGGGCTGGGTCCAGGTGCAGTGCCAGCGGCCTCCCGCGGGCGGGACCCGACACCACCTCGCTCAGCACCTGCAGGTGCCCCTCGCCAGCGGCTGAAGTGCCGCTTACCAGGAGGAGGCAGCCCAGCGCTAAAACTACAGGTCGTGATGCCGCCGTTGGCATGTTCTGAGTGCTGTTGCTCGAGGAGCAAACTGAGGGAATGGCAGCCGACACCTTCCCTCTACCAATCTGCGCCGTGACTATACAAGCCGCTGCACACTATATATATATGCATGGGTGACTGCGGGTGTTGGTGCTCTTATGTTGCCAAAGCCCGTTTTTTATCTCATTTTCATTCGCCCATCGGCGTGACCCAACATGGTTTTACAGATATTTGTTTGGTGGTGACGAGTGGCAATCTTTGAGTAGTCTAGTCCTGTCATCCAGCGCCGGGGAACAGCTGTCGTTTGTACATGACTTTACATTTATTTCACATCCGGTCCAATCAAAGTTGATGAGTTTGTGTAGTATTAGTAATACGAATTTAGAGAATGAGTGTTTTATTGGTTGGTAAACATTCCTGATGAGTAAAAATGTTTTAAAGAGCACTAACAAACAGCAGCTGTGCGGTTTCTCCAATGCTGCTTCAGAAAAAGGAACGGAAAAAAAGTTGGCAGCTTCACAAATATGCTGTTTGAGGGAATGAAAAAGTCAGGAACAAAATTTATACGAAAGATAACATTTTGAACACAATTGTTTTCGTATACATTGAATTACATAAGCACTCCCTATGGCCTTTGTGTCGATGTTTGAACTCTAGCAGCAGGGCGGCTCCGATGGCCACCGAGACGAGGCCCAGGATGTTGAGAACGCCCTGCAGGTGCCTTCCCCTCCGTGACCGTTGTTTATTGCTGGCTCCATTTTTCTTTCTACGTTGCTGCCTTTGGCGCCAGTAGGCTTTCTTGGTGGGGCCTGATGGTCGGACGCAGCCCGTTGTGGCTCAGGCATGTGTTTACAGTGGCGCCATCTTGCTTGGCTCATGCTGCCCCGCCCCCCCCGACCTCATCTCTGATTCTCTCTCTTTAGGCTAGTGTCACACATTCACGATCTAACTCCTGACGCCTCCCGACAACAGGCCACACGCCGACGATTTAGAAATTTTTAAACAATCGGCGCCCACCCCGATATCTTTCAAATCTTTCAACTGTCGGCAGTATACCACGGCCGTTGGATATCAATCTCAACAACGTCGGTTCCACGTACTCTATTTACTATGGTCGTAACGTACGTCAGGCAGCTCGCCATTTTTTAGTGTCAGAAGTCAAGATCGTAAATGTGTGACACTAGCCTTAGAGAGAGAATCTAGAGACCAGGTTGTCTGCAGGACATCATGTGGGTAATCTTAGGCCACTCGGCGGTGACAAAAATTTCAGCTTGGGGACGCGAGCCCGCGTCCTCTTGGACGCCGGGCCGGCACATTAACCATGCAGCCACCGCCTCCCCTCCCATAGACGTGATGTGTTGTCCTCTCTCACTGGCCTTCACTCGCTCCCACAAACTAGCCACAAACCATCACCATACCCGCCTCATAAAATTATAGTTCCTCACACCAGCTGCACACTTACCTCACAAGTCCATCGCCGCTTACACCAGCTCTATACTTCCCTCAAACTCATCGCTGGACACCTCACTCACCAAAAACAACGGTGCCTTACAACTTCCCCACTCAACTCATAAACTCATTAGTGCTTTCACCGCCTCCCCATGCATCTCAAAATTTATTACTGCCGTCGTCACTTACAGGCACACACCTTCCAACAAACCAACAAACAACAAACGCCCACACCATCAGTTCGTCACATTTAGCCACTTAGAAAACAATACAGATCCTCGTTCTCCAGCTCCACCTTCCCCGGCCTTATCGAACTTACCTCTCACATTAATAATCTACCTAAACTTATATTTCTCCCTCGTGTTACGTACCACCGTTATGCAAGCCTTGTGGGGCACTAAGGGATCATTAGAGGGAGGGGGTGGGAATCGAACCTACGGAAGGGCAAACATGAAACAAACACCTCGCCGGTCACTCCATTAGCTCCTCCTGCGACCCGAGTGGCTTTTGTTTAACCTGTTTGCTTCGTCCACACATTCTCACCACGCCCCTCTCCCCCCCCCACTCCCCCCCCCATAGCTTTTCTCCGTATAATGCTTAGCGAGTGTACATATGGGTGTAGTGAAAGTGTGTCGGTGGGTCTTAAGACGCAGTACCTCAAAACTGTATAATATGTATCGACTCTCTCTCTCTCTCTCTCTCTCTCTCTCTCTCTCTCTCTCTCTCTCTCTCTCTCTCTCTCTCTCTCTCTCTCTCTCTCTCTCTCTCTCTCTCTCTCTCTCTCTCTCTCTCTCTCTCTCTCTCTCTCTCTCTCTCTCTCTCTCTCTCTCTCTCTCTCTCTCTCTCTCTCTCTCTCTCCCACCACCACACACACAAGGGAGCGCCGCAGGTGTGCTCCAGGTCCTCCGGTAATGTTGTTAACCTAATAAAGATGGACCCGGCGCGGCATTACCCTCCTCCTTCTCCTCCTCCTCCTCCTCCTCCTCCTCTTCCTCCTCCTCCACGCGGCCCTTTATGCCTCCTCCCCGCCATCTAATGCTTGAGGGTGGCGCCGCCTGATGCAATATTCATGTCCACTGGTGTCCATACTCGGCGTAGAGAGAGAGAGAGAGAGAGAGAGAGAGAGAGAGAGAGAGAGAGAACACACACACACACACACACACACACACACACACACACACACACACACACACACACACACACACACAAACACACCACCCTCTCTTTCCGCCTCTCTCCTTACCTTCCTTTGACTCTCACTCCTCTTTTTCCCTTTCCCTTCCCTCCCTCGTTTTCCTTCCCCTCTCTTCCGATCCGCCGCCTTTCCTCTCTTTCCTCAATTTCCTACCTCCCTCTCGCTCCTCCGCTTTGCCTCCTTCCCTCCCCTTCCTTCCGCCTCCATCCCCCCTCTTGTTCTCGCTGTCAGGCAATAAACAGGCGCGAAAAGAACAGAGGAAGGCAGTAAGTCCAGACAGCCGACAGCCCCGGGCATTAGAACCACTTAGGCCGAGGCAATTTTACCCATGAGAATTTGTTTAGTACCTCCCACCTCTTCACCTCCTTTTCTTCTTTCTCTTCCTCCTCCTCCACCTCCTCCCCCTTGCCCTCCTCCTTATCCTCGTCCTCCTCCTCTCCCTCCTCCTGCACACTTCCTTCTTCTCTCGTCTCCTGGGTGCTCGAGGAGTGAATAAAAGATGAGATCAGGCATGAGGGTATAAATTAAGAAGTCAGTCGCCTTTTTTTTTTTTCTTCTTTTGCGATTTTTTATTCTTTTTTTTTTCATGCCTTTAAAAATTATGTGGCCGATTTCGTTTTCTTTGTCTTTTTTTTTCCCGATAATGAGTCTTGAGGAATGTCTTGTGAGTTTGTTGTTGTTGTTTTCGCTTCCTTGAGCTGCATGTTGTTGTTGTTATTGTTGTTGTTGTTGTTGTTGTGTGTATCTGGTCACCTTAACGAATCCTAGTGACTCCCATTTTCTTCTCTATCTCTTCTCTCATTCATCTGTTCGTTCGTTCCCTCGTTCTTTTCTTCTTCCCCACTTACTCTCGTTTTTTCCTACCCACTTTCCTTCCGTCCTACCTTATGTACAATTTATTCTTTACTTTCTCTTTTTCTTTCTCCTTTCTTTCCTTTTCTTCGTCTCTTTCTATATTTTTTTTCTTAATTTGTCCCCATCCTGATTTACATGCTTAACTTCTTGCTTGTTTTTCCCTTTGCCTGCCTCCTTCCCTCCTTGGTTCCTTCCCTCCGTTCCTTCCTTCGTTTCTTCGTTACGCTTTTAGTTATTTTTCTTCCCTTTGTTTCCTGTCTTGTACACCTGATTCTCTTTACCCTTTTTTTCATCTCTTCCATTCTACGTGTCCCTCCATCTCATCAACGATCGCTCCAGCTCCTTAACTCCTTCATACTCTTTCGTCAGTCATTCACTCTCTGATTTCTTCCTCATTTCACTAATTGTAGCTTTGATCCTTCATTTTCTCTAAGTGTTCCGTTCTTTTATTATGGATTTTTTCTTTCCTTCTTCGTCTCTCCTATTAAGTTCACTCCTCCTCCTCCTCCTCCTCCTCCTCCTCCTTTTTCTTTCATATGTATGTTTGTGTGTATAAGAGAGAGAGAGAGAGAGAGAGAGAGAGAGAGAGAGAGAGAGAGAGAGAGA